>NC_056748.1:425490166-425585166 GCF_019279795.1 Protopterus annectens | reverse complement strand
CTCAGAGAATACTGATGTAAAGTGACTTGTAGTTAAAGTAAAATGTATTTATAGACTTAGCCACATGAGTTATTTTGTGACTTTTGATAGTCATGGAGCAGAGTTAAATTTTACTGTTTTGCATCTGATAGGTGCTTGTTGTTTTGTTTAGCACACTGAAAAAAGTTTCATTGAAATGAGTGACAGTTTCCTCCTGGGGTAGAGATTTTAGTATTTGCCAATTATAATGTTTTAGGTTGGATAAGAAGCTGTCACTATTAAACTTACTTAAATTGCGTAAAAGTTGTAGTGATGTTTTTTGTGGTGTGACTTTCTTGTACAAATTTTGGAAGGTGATCTCTATGAGAGTTTGAAAGGGACCCAAAAGAATCAAAAGGAATCCACCACGAAGAATAAAAATATGTCTTTTATTCAGAAAACAGGAACAAGCGCTTTCACATACGACCAAGTATGCTTCCTCAGGTTACATTATAGCTCCCAAAATGAAAGGTTTTTATATACAAATTGGAGCTAATTAATCATTAAATAGACCAATTAAGTCTTTCTATTAAGTAGTTAAAGCAATACTACTAAATTGTCAGTGCAGCATCATTTACTTGCAATTGATATTTACTATATTTCTCCATTGTCATAGAGTAAAAACTTTTATAGTTAGATAAATATTTTCAAAACAATCTATATATGTATAAAACATATATAATACTTAATATATTGCTATGAAATTTTTAGAACTAAAATAAAATAAAAACAAGACAAAATAAAACTGTCTTAACAAAATTGCAAGAATAAGTATTGCTTATACAAACAGAATGCTATTGCATACTTTCTATATATATATATATCAATTTAGCATGTGAAAGCAGATATAAATTCATTCAAAATATTAACAATCATCTAAAATGCATAGTCTCTAAAGACAAAAATATATTAGTATACATTAACCTAGTATGATGTTTAAAAACTACAATTTCAATATATATATGAAGAATACTGGCAGAATGGCAAAATGATTAATATGTCCATAAATGTAAAAATTTTTTGTATAATAAAAATTCTTCTATACTTAATACTTCATCTAATTACAACTTATCTATCTTGTCTAACTAACAATATATATATATATATCTAATAGAACAGCTTGATAAATGCATATAAAAAGATGAATATAAAATTGCATATAATAAAACTGATGTTAGAAACCTGTGACTGGATGATCACTTTAAGCAGAAAATTCAGCTACAAACATTTTAATCATATAGCAACATAGTTAAATAGAATTACTTATTACCAGGATGTTTTCACCTACGTGCTGCCAAAACTGGTTTAATACTGATAGCACTATTCAAGCCTGGTTCTATATGTGATTTAAGATTGAAAATCCAACCAAGTTCTATTCTTTCAAGCAGATTCATGTTATCACCACCTTTCTTTAATGGTTTAACTATTTGCATAACTCTAAATTTAAAAGAATGATCATGAAAAATATTAATATGTTTGGCTAAAGCATTTGTAAGATTCTCCTTCCTAATATCATAAGTATGATTATATATGCGGTCTTTAAGTCTTCTTGTAGTAAGGCCCACATAATATCCATCACATTTGGTACATGTAGACAAATAAGTTAAATTGGTGGTATTACAGGTAGCATATGTTATAAAATTATATATATGGTCTGAATCTGGTACTGTAAACTGGCTCTCAGTTGTATTTAAACTGCACATATTACATTTTTTACATGGCCAGGTTCCTTGATATAACTCTGGTCTACCATTACTTAAGGGATGTATAACTTTCTTGTCTATGCATAGCCAACGTTTTAAGTTCTTACTGTTTCTATATCTAAATTGTGGTTTCATTCCCACGATCTTTCTTAATTCAGGATCTGTTGACAGTATACTCCAATTTCTCTTTATAATTCCCACTATATTATAATTATCATTTGTATATCTAGTTGTGAAAGGCAAAAAATTCTCTTTACTATCAGAATTATACCTTGCAGTGGGCATTGGCTCCCCATCTTTCTTCTTCCTTGCTCCATATCTATTGTTAATGGTTCTATAACTATAACTCATCACTGATCGAGGTTGATTTTTTCCAATAGCAGAATCAATAACATCTAGTGGGTATCCCCTATCAAGAAACATCTTGTTTAAAACTCTCAGTTGCTCATTTCTTTCTAAAGGAACCTCACATAGTTTAGAGACCCTATTCACCTGGTTCCCAACTATATTAGAAAAAATATATCTCGGGTGCATACTATTATAATGTAAAATAGCATTCTTCCAACACGATTTTCTAAATAGAGATGTAGTTAGAAGCCCTCCTTCATTTTTAGTTATAGAAATGTCTAAAAAATCTATTTTCTCCAGTGAAGATTCAAGTGTGAACCTTAGAAAATCTGTAGTGAACTCAAGATAAATAACTAAGTCCTTTAGTTCTGTTAACTCACCCTTCCACAAAATTAGTATATCATCAACAAATCTTCTATACAACAAGATGTTATCCATGTATTTACTCCTAAATAAATGCTTACACTCCCAAAAATGCATCACAAGATTTGCGTAGGAGTTTGTGCAGGGAGTGCCCATGGCTACCCCCCATATTTGAATATAAACATCCTCCAAGTATGAGAAGACATTATTACTCAAAATCAGATCTAATAATGCACATATTAACAATTGTGTGTCATTACTGAGAGTCTTATTTCCATGAAGCAACTCCCTAACTGCTTCCACCCCATAGTCATTAGGTATAACGGTAAATAAATTCCTAACATCTAATGTTGCCAAAATAAAGGAGGGTTGCATACCTCCATCTCTATTCAGTTGTTTAATATCTTCCAAGAGGGAATAAGTATCCTTCAAAATTGAAGGTATCTGCCTAACAATAGGTCCCAATTTAGATTCCAAGAAACAGGATATTCTTTCAGTAGCCCATCCCTCCCCGGCTACTATCGGTCTTAATGGAGGGGGGTGTATACCTTTATGCATCTTGGGGAGTCCTTTTATGGTGGGAATGGTAGGTTTCTGTACTAGTAGGTAATCATAAAGCTGTTTCGTTATTTGTCTACACATTAACATATCATACAAACTATCTTGAATCATATATATAATTCTCTTTAGCCTATTATCATCTATTTGCTCATATTTATCAGAGTCATCTAGCATATTCTTCATTAGCTCATTGTAAAAAGGGGTATCTAACAAAGTTATACCCTCCTTTATCTGCCGGTCTGATAGTTAAGGATTGGTTCCTAGAGAAATCAATTAAAGCTTCATATTCATTAATACTTAGATTATAGAAAGTTCTATCATTCTTTTCGCCTTTTTCCAATTCAGTAAAATAACTGTAAAAATCAGTTTCACACATTTGAATAAAACAGTTAATATTAGCTGTCATTTCTGGTACAAAAACACTTTTTCTCTTAAAACATCCATCACTATTTGCTTCTTTATTAACATTATTATCTTTAAACATCAGTTTTAATGTTGCTGCTCTAGCAAACATACGTAGGTCTATCAAGACCTCAGCCAATTTACTGCCTTGTGAAGGTATAAATGAGAGACCCTTGTTCAAAAGGTTACTCTCATCATCTGTAAGTAAATGGCTGGAAAGATTAAACACTAGTTCATTATGTTGCGCTGTCTTCTTTTCCCTTCCATATTCTCCTCCGAAAACTTCCTCTTCCTTCTTCCTCTGCTGTGCGATCTGGTTCTGTTCTGGTTTCGATAGCGTACCGGCAAAGGTAAAAAAGCTGTAGATGTCAGAGCCATGGTGTCTTTAGGTCTCGTTCCATTCTTCCCATCAGGATGTTTAAAACCTTCCTGATTGGGTGGTGGAGTAAAAATATTGTCTGTAGCTTCAATCAGTACTTCACCATTCAAAGATCTTGTTTCAGCCAAAGCTGGGATAGTAGAATCTGAATCAGTCATGTGAATTAAAGCAGAAACGTCAGTAGTATTAGCTGAATGGATATTATTAGCATGCCCACTAAAAGACTGAACCGCTTCTGCATACAGCGGACGTTGTTCAGGTGCATGAGGTGTATTTCTCGGCCAAACAAAGACCTGGCCAGAGACAAAATCATTAAAGTCTCGTGCCAGCTTCTTATGCTTTATTTGCTGTAATTTCTCACCATGTGCAACCACCTGTATATACATGGTGTCTAATTTCTTGCTATATATCTCCCCTTTAAAGCGTTTTAGCAAGTTCTGATGCAGTTTATCTACATTCGCTGTCATTGCAGTTTCAATTGGGGTAAAGTATTCTATCAACAAGTTAATATACTGTTTGCTAAATCCAATATTCAGTTCTTGCCATTTCTTAAGTAAATTCGGATGTGTCTCCCCATAAGTGGGCATGCAAAGAATCCGCATACCCCTGGGGATGACATTAAAATGGAGGCAAGCTTCCAAATGTCTCCTTTGCCATATCAGTCTATTTAACTTATAGAGCTCGTTTTCTAGCTCTCTTAAACCACTAAAAAATTCCTTATATTCTGGTACAGTACCTGTATCTCTTGTAGTTAGTGGTTGTAAATCTATGTTCAGCAACGGATTTTCACGCTGAAAAAAAGCTTCTTTCCATTTATTAGAAGCTTCTGCAGTTACTGGATTATAATCCAATTCTATGGATGAATGCTCCATCGTGTGATGGTAACTTAATCTCAATAGAAAAACAACTGTAAACCAAAGACAGTTACCATCCAAAGGACTCCACTTTGCAAACGAAGAAGAAAGTATCCAAAAGAATCAAAAGGAATCCACCACGAAGAATAAAAATACGTCTTTTATTCAGAAAACAGGAACAAGCGCTTTCACATACGACCAAGTATGCTTCCTCAGGTTACATTATAGCTCCCAAAATGAAAGGTTTTTATATACAAATTGGAGCTAATTAATCATTCAATATACCAAGTAAGTCTTTCTATTAAGTAGTTAAAGCAATACTACTGAATTGTCAGTGCAGCATCATTTACTTGCAATTGATATTTACTATATTTCTCCATTGTCATAGAGAAAAAACTTTTATAGTTAGATAAATATTTTCAGAACAATCTATATATGTATAAAACATATATAATACTTAATATATTATTATGAAATTTTTGGAACTAAAATAAAAACAAGGCAAAATAAAACTGTCTTAACAAAATTACAAGAACAAGTATTGCTTATACAAACAGAATGCTATTGCATACTTTCTATATATATATCAATTTAGCATGTGAAAGCAGATATAAATTCATTCAAAATATATACAATCATCTAAAATGCAACGTCTCTAAAATCAAAAATATATTAGTATACATTAACCTAGTATGATGTTTAAAAACTACAATTTCAATATATATATGAAGAATACTGGCAGAATGGCAAAATGATTAATATGTCCATAAATGTAAAATTTTTTTGTATAATAAAAATTCTTCTATACTTAATACTTCATCTAATTACAACTTATATAAAGCCATCTATCTTGTCTAACTAACAATATATATATATATATATATATATATATATATATATATCTAATAGAACAGCTTGATAAATGCATATAAAAAGATGAATATAAAATTGCATATAATAAAACTGATGTTAGAAACCTGTGACTGGACGATCACTTTAAGCAGAAAATTCAGCTACAAACATTTTAATCATATAGCAACAGAGTTAAATAGAATTACTTATTACCAGGATGTTTTCACCTACGTGCTGCCAAAACTGGTTTAATACTGATAGCACTATTCAAGCCTTGTTCTATATGTGCTTTAAGATTGAAAATCCAACCAAGTTCTATTCTTTCAAGCAGATTCATGTTATCACCACCTTTCTTTAATGGTTTAACTATTTGTATAATTCTAAATTTAAAAGAATGATCATGAAAAATATTAATATGCTTGGCTAAAGCATTTGTAAGATTCTCCTTCCTAATATCATAAGTATAATTATATATGCGGTCTTTAAGTCTTCTTGTAGTAAGGCCCACATAATATCCATCACATTTGGTACATGTAGCCAAATAAATTAAATTGGTGGTATTACAGGTAGCATATGTTAGAGTTTGAAAGGGAGCAAATACGTGCAATTTTATTTGGGTTGGATGTAAGAGTTCAGTCAAAGGTAGATTTTTTTTAATGGTTTGACAAAGCCCTATAATATGCACTTTATGCGAGCCATGGGTGGGTGGGGGGGGGGGGCACCTTGGGAAAACCTGGATTCAGAGAATCAAAAAAGTTTGGGAATCACTGTTATACTATTCATTTGTTTTCCTTTCTATTTCAGTTTTCAGTGTCTTCTGATTGACTTTGTTTACTGCCATGAACACTGTCTTGTCTGTTCTTAGTTTAGTCTCATGTGTCTGAGTTTTACATTTCAGTCCTGTGTTATTTACTGAAGTTCCTGTTCAAAATCTGGCTGTAGTGCCATACCATCTGCATGTAGCAGCTTTGTTGATCTGTTCCCTCCATTATGTTCGCTGGTAAAGTCCATCACCAGTGCGAACAGGAGTGGACTCAGAGCAAAGCCCTGATGCACATTCATTGAACTGGGAACCCCTCTCTGATTCCAAACACTGTCTGTACTTTTGTCGCTGAGTCTCTGCACGTGGCCTGCACTAATTTGACCAATGTTTCTGAGACTGACAGTGAAGAAAGTTGGTTGGGAACATATCTTTTGGGAGTGTAATGATCTGGCAGACTTTAAAGATTCCCTACAGGCTGCTCTTTCAGGAATGCTGGGTGAGCAGATTAGACTAACTGGGGATATGATTTTTTTTTTTTTTTAGTTATGACACAGAATCAGAATTGTCTAGACATAGTAAAGCCTTGCTTAGTCTAACTATGGTGGCTGCCAAAAAAACAATGACTAGAAAATGGAAATCAAAGTCTAAATCAACTTTACTAGAAGTAGTAAATATATTAACAGTGATAAAACATTGGGATCTTTCAAAAAAGGGAAGGAGCAAACAACATAAGAAAAATTGGATTTGTGGGAACAATATATGCAGAGAAGGAGCAAGGTTCAAAAGAAGGCAGGATTTGAATGAGCCATACAATGCTTAACTGCCAATGATTGGATAGATTATAAGTGATGTATAATGTTTGCAACCGCAGTTGTTTCAGTGGTGTCTATGATACATGATGTTTGCAAAAGTGGTGTCAGTGTTGTTTGTTTTTCATTTACATAAATGCAAGATTACTTATGTCATAAGTGATAATTTAATAACGATTTTTTTAATGTTTCTCAGACTTCAGTCCATCACGGGGCTGCTCAAATCAGCTTTCTGGGGCTTTGTCATATGCTTTCTTGAAGACTAGGAATGCCCAGTTGCATTCTTTCTTCATCTCCAGTTTCTTCTTCACTCCGTCTCACTACAAACATCAGGGCAACTGTACTGCATCCTGACCTGAATCCAAACTAATCATCTCTAAATTTCCTTTCTACTACTTTCCATATTTGTTTATAAATCACCCCACCAGCACTTAGTTTCATGCAGTGGAACAGGAGTCTGATACCTCTGTACTGCCCACAGTTATGACTATTCCCTTTGCTCTTGTACACTGTCATTAGAATGGTTATGCTCCAGTCACCCTGATACACTTCTTTTTCCATAGTGACATAAGTGTACTCAGGAGCCATGTCTCCCTTAATGTATTCAACACTTTGAGTGTATGTGCAGTGACTTTAACTGAGCCTGCCACTCTCCTTCATTTCATCTTTCTCAATGCAATTTATACTTCTTCTAGGGTGAGTTCACCTTCCTCTTTCATTGCTGTTTGTGCAAGCAGCGGTACAGTTTATGTTGTTTTTCTTCATTCAAAAGCTTCTTAAAGTACTCTTTCCGTCTACCCTTGATGTTCCCTGGGCCTGAGTCTATTGGCTATCTTTTTTATTGTGTGTTGTTCCAAATAGAGCTTCTTTGTGCTATCTGTGTAGCTACTTTCCAGAAGCTGATAGAGTTTCTCTGAGACCTTGTGTTTTGCATGAAACCACTCTCTTAGTTTCTTTGCTAGCCAATCAGTATTTCCTCTTAGACAGATAAATATTTTAATCTCACATTTCCTCCTGTACTAATTCTTTCATTTGATAACTTCTTGCATTTTTGCATTCCACCATCAACTTTCCTTATGTACCTTATTTCCATATCTGAGTTGACTACATATTTGTTCTACAGTCTTCAGACATGCTGTTTTGAAATGTTACCATTCTTTTTCACTTCTAACTATTTATTCATTTTCATGAGGTGCTGGAGAACTAAGTAGTTCCTCGAAGATTTATGCTTTCACTCTAGACAATTTAAAGGTATTCAGCCTAGTCCCTTGATATTAGAGCCTTCTCTAACTAGTACATGCGGTCGATTGTGATTGCTGGTGGTTTATGCTGGGGACCTACCTTTTCTCTATGGATAACGTTGCAATCTCTGGACTGACCCCAACACCCTTTCCTTACTAGGAGGAAGTCTATGTGAAGTGCATGTTGACCACTCTTACAGGTGACCTTTTAAGTGTCTTCCTTAGGAAAACGTGTTAGCCATCCTTAAACCATTTGCAGAACAGAAGTTTAGAATGGCTTCTCCTTCATAATTCCTGTTGCCAAAAACAATATAAAATTCACATATAATTAATTTAAATGTATATATCCTTATTTTATTTTTTTATTTTAGTTTGTTTACCGGGGAAGTACACTGATCACTATACACAATTTGCAGGCACAGCCTGGGTGAAGAGATTCACAAAAAAACAAAAGAGAATAAATTCACAAACACAGAGTAATCACAGATGGTAGATAATCCCATAGGCAATTGATACAATATGTAAATAATATTAGCTTTTCTCATAAAATCAAATATGAATTAATTTTACTAGTCAATATGAGAGGGAAGCAGCAGCTGAGAACAGAGGATCAGAGTAGAACTGATACAGGAGAGGAGGGAGTTAGGCTATGTGTCCAGTGAAAAAGCACTAGCAGTCAGATTTTTGATGAAGGTGCATTTTAAGTTGAGCTTTGAAGGTGAAGAAAGAGGAGACTTCTTTAAGGTGAAGGAGAGGAATTTCCAGAGTCTGTCTGCAATAATGGAGAAGGAATGGTCGATACAGTGTAGTTTAGTTTGGGATGTCTGGAGTGAGAGAGTTAATTGGGAGATGTTGCAGAGGTTATAGGTGGTGGTTTTATTATTATGGAGTTGGGCTGCAAGAGGTGGAAAGGCACCTGGCTGAAGTAGTTTGAAAATGAAAGACCCTAGGAGTACCTCAACTCTGTAGTAGAGTGATAGCCATGTGGTCTTGGAGATGGTGATGCAGTGGTGTCCCTGAGGGGAGGAAAGTACAGTTGTGTACACGTACCATAAATGTAGATGTTCGAGTGTATTCACTGTTGCAGTCATCACCTGTGGATTATCCCTGCTGTGGTAGTGCTCGGCCGGCCCGAATACCAGAGTCAGTGTTTTTCTGCGTCGGCTGCCGTCGCTTGCTGCCTGATATCATGTCGTCAGTGCTATAAAGGAAGGCAGCTGACGCCATTACATCAGTCTTTCTTGCTGTGGAGCCCATAGCAGAAGCAGTTTGCAAATGTGCCAGTCAGTCACTCCCATAATTTGAATTACAGCTGAAAACGTCTAAAGCTAAGTACCCTGTTGTGGATCCTTTCTTCTTGCACTAACCAATGTCCAAAAAAGTTAACACTTGTCTCGCCTGTGGAAAGTAAATACCACAACAAGACTTCCATTCATACTGCATCACTTGTTTAGGCCAAGACCACAACATCCCCAGTTGCTGGTTCTGTTCCCTCTTTAACGCGAGAACCATCCATCGTAGAGCTCTTATTGCAGCCAGGTATTTTCATCTTCTATCTTCGCTTTCCGAATTGACTTCCGTCAGCCAACAATCCATAGACATTCTGAAAAAAATGTAAGGATAAAGACAGAGACAGACCACACAAAGCTAAGCCTTCCAACGTCTCTGCCACTAAACAGATCATCAGTTCTCTGGAATTCAGTGAGGTGCCTTCGCAGCCCACGATGCCTGATTCGATACTTTCGCAGGCCTCTACTGAAACCCTTTTGGAGTCCGGTATGCCGCAGAAATTTTCTTGATCTTCCGAGCCTTTGGATGTCTCTGCCTTGGTTGGGTCCGGAGCTGTGATGCAGGTGTTTTCAATGTAGTACTGGAAGTTAAGTGACTGATCTAGCCATAAACACGTTTAAAGGATGTGGTTGTTTCTATTGGGTAACTGTTGGGATCTGTAATGTTCAGATTTTTAGGTGTCTTCTTTAGCTTTTATGAGGTTTCAAACATCATACTTTTTGTTTTACATGGGTTTAGGAGTAGTCATGGTTGTTTAGCCAAGAATTAAGGGGAGTGAAGGTCATACTAAACCTGGGTTTAAATAGATGAATATGAGGGACTGGATCAAACAATAAACATGTCACCTAATATAGAGTAATAGGTAGGTTAGAGAGAACAGAGGGCAGCTTGTTAATAAAGACTGAAAAGAAAAGAGGGGCAAGTATGGATCCCTGGGGCACTACTCTGGTAAAGGTTGCTGGTAACAATAGGGTTGGGCCTAATTTAACTCTGACATATCTATTTGTTAAGAAATGTTGGAACCAGGTAACAGTGTTGAGTCTAACCCCAATTTCTTGAGGGAGTGAAGCAGCAGGAAGTGATCAATTAGATCAAAAGCTTTGGGTAAGATCAACGGAGAGAGCTCCAGAACATTTTCCTTTATCCATGTTGAGAATGATCTCATCTTTAATACAAACGTCCACACATCCGTGTGCATATGTGTGTGTGTGTGTGTGTGTGTGTGTGTGTGTGCGCATGCACAAGCTTATGTATATATATA
Source organism: Protopterus annectens (assembly GCF_019279795.1). Classification (NCBI taxonomy): domain Eukaryota; kingdom Metazoa; phylum Chordata; order Ceratodontiformes; family Protopteridae; genus Protopterus; species Protopterus annectens. The sequence goes on along the minus strand of NC_056748.1, from coordinate 425,574,322 downwards.
TATATATATATATATATATATATATATTTATATTTATACATATATAAAGTGTACGCATGCTTCCCAGTAGAAGTTTGAGATCTGCAATTATGAGTCCTGCAGCTATGAAAAATAAGTGTTACTGCTTTATTGCCAAAAAATGCAGTGATTATCAACACATGCTTTAGAGCCATTACGGTATTCCTCTGCATATCTGAATTGGAAGGCTTTGCTCCTGAACCCTACAACTTATGTATACAAATTCTGACAACACTCTACCTCAGAGTAAGGGGAACATTCTGAGGTACCATAATGTCAGACTTAGTACATATTCCCCACCTTTGCATCTTCTGTCTTGCCATTTTGAGGACTGCATTCACAGTATTTGGCATTTCCCATGCAATTATAAACGCACACACACAGACACACACACACACACACACACACACACACACACACACACACACACACACACACACACACAGACACACACAGACACACACACACACACACACACACACACACACACACACACACACACACACACACACACACACACACACACACACACACTGTGAACAAAGTATTCTGTTTTTAAAAGATTTGGGTAGCTGATATCATTCTTCCCCAAACTGATATACGTTAGCCAAAAGCCAGCTCCTACTCCCTTTCTGTTTTTGATATCCAGCAAGTCATGAAGCTTGTCATGTTATTATACATACAGTTCACTTGCCCTTTGCTAGTTAAGCAGACTGTAAGTAGTTTGACTGAGAATGCATGTTATTTCATCATTCCTGGTCTGAAATACTGGGAGCTATGGTTGTGACCAAATACTGCCTGTATACATCAACTAGGTAAGCAGCTACCTTTTCTACATCAGCAGAAAGCTATACCTAAGTCTATAGTTACACATACAGCCATAGCTTAGAAGGCAGGGCTTTGCATGTTCCTAAATGGAAAGAATCCACTGAAAGCCAGGCACAGCTTACATGGGCAGGTCCTGCCCTGTTTCCAGACCTCAGTCACTGTCATCCTTAGCGAAGGTACTCCTGCCATAAAATACAGGCAGCAAGAATGTAATGCATAGCCAGAAAAAACATGATATACCTCCACTAGAAACTAGGTAATAGATACATAATCATTCAAAAATGTGACATAGGACTCACAATCATTCAAAAATGTAATATAGGACTCACAGACTTTCATATATAGTACAACACAGAATTAACTGACTTAGTAATCGACTTCAGATTATTTACTATTATACAATGACTGGCCATTAATATTCAAAAATGAGCATGCTGATTGGCCAGTCCAACCAGCGTGCCTGTTGTAAATCCGAAAATATACCAATGGAAAAAGGTCCAGTTGCGGAGAAATTTTCCCGTTAGTATAGCTCGTATTTTTTTTTTTTTTTACTTTTCTTTTTTTTTTTAATACGAAAGAAAAATGGAAGACCTTTTACATTTGGAAGACGGCACAGATAGAAATAAAAGGATAATCAGGTACGTTCTACAAAACTTAACAAACTTACCTAATTATCCTTTTATTTTGTCTGTCCTGACTCTCCTGAATGTAAAAAGTCTCCTGGTTTCTTCTTCTTCTTTTTTTTGATTATAAAAACAGAAGAAGAAGCAACGGAGATCTTTCTTTCTCCATTGCCACCTCTTCACAGCACTGATGTACTGCGTAAGCATGGGAACAAAAGTCCCATATGCATGTGTAGTACATCAAAAAGAGCCACAGGATACCAACAAGATGCAGAAGGGCAGCACGGATGTATAAGACATTATTTAAGAAAAGTAATTTTTTTTTTCTTAAATAATGTCATTGTATAATAGCAGTAACCCATGGAGGGCCTATATTATATATTCGAAGCTTCAAAACTTTGAATACCATATGTTCGACAACATATGATCGAAGTTTGAAACTTCAAATATATAATAAAACATCAAAAAAAATAAAACTTACCTTAATGCTGCACCCCTCCACACCCCCCTACTTAAATATGCCAACTCCGAGATCGCACTTCAATGCAGAAAAGAGAAATTCTCCCATTCTGCACTGTATGGCACCGTTACATTTAACTTTCAAACTTTTCAAAGTTCGATCATATGGTGTCGACCATATGACATTCGAACTTTGAAAAGTTCGTTCATGTAATAAGAACCCCCCATGGCTGGGTCTGGGCAATGCTGGATTTACCCACAGTTGGCTTTGTTCAGTCAGTTGGGCTTCGGCCTCATGACCAAACCACACCAACCATGGGTAAATCCAGCATTACCCACACCCAGCTGTGGGTTATTGCTTAAATATGAAACTGAGTATAAGCATGTGCCATTTGTAGATTCCATCCTGCACTACAGCGTACATAATTTATTAGAATGACAATAAAACAGCTGTACCTGCAGGAAGCAACAGCTAAAATGGTTATCCTCAGAGAGTAAGGCACACCTAGCTTAGGAATAATGACCTACAGATGATTAAGAAAAATGGAAAGTCACATCCTGAAGACCTTTTTAAAATACAAACAAGCTGGTAAGTCCTGCACTGTCAGCTGTGTTAATACTGGGTATTATCTTATATATATATATATATATATATATATATATATATATATATATATATATATATATATATATATATATTACTTTGTTTGATAGAAAACACATTTCCATGAAACTCATTTCATCAAAGCCTCATTTCACTGAAAATGAATTGGCTGAGCACAATTCACTGAAAGCTTACTTCACTGAAAACTCATTTGACTGAAACTCATTTAGTCTCAGAAGTTATATGCCCTGCTCCCCACTGTAGTGCGATCCTGGAGTTAGTATATATAGTAAGGGTGTGTGTGAGGGGCACAGACCTCCACCTATTTTAAATGTTGTAAACCACAGACATGGATACTTACAAGTGAATAAATAACTCTTTCCAGAAGATAATATATACCCAAACTATGTGGGGGGTTATGCCCCCCACATCACCCCTGACTATATATACTAACTCCAGGATCACACAACAGTGGGGAAAAGGGCATATACCTTTTTAGACAAAATGAGTTTCAGTCAAATGAGTTTTCAGTTCAGTGAGCTTTCAGTGAATTGTGCTCAGGCAATTAATTTTCAGTGAAATGAGTCTTCGACAAAATGATTTTCAGTGAAATGTGTTTTCTCTCAAACAAAGTAGACCCATATATATATATATATATATATATATATATATATATATATCTTGGTAAAAATCAACAGAAACAACAGAAGCCGGATCAGTGACACATTTTAAAATACTTTAAAGAAATGCTAACTATCTCTGCTCATAGATTTAAATGCTATATTTAGAGAGAACATTGTATACTTGACCATATCTCTCAACCTCTCAGTGCAAGAAATCTGGACAAAGCCAGATAGAATGGGGGGACAAAGACCAAAAAATAGAGACAGAATTTAAATATTGCTCCTATAAGCTTAGAAAATTGCTAGAATAACAGGTTTTGCATTATTATATATTTTCTGAAGGACATAAAGTCTGAAACTCAAATGTCTGTCATTATTTAGTATTATTTAGTGACTTCATTCTTCAATGATTTGCCAGAAAACCACAAATTTTATTAGGAACAGACCAAAAATATGAGGCAAAAATGTGGACATTCTGCGAAAATCTGTACAGTTACGAGGTATGTACTTGACTGCTTTTTTGTCATTCAGTCATACTGTATTTATGTGAAAGCTACACTAAGTTTCTTAAACAAAGATAAAATAAAAAGGTCCTTCTTACTTCCTGCCTTGCATTTACATGTAGTGGTAAAGTTTGCATGGTACCCTCTGCGGCTTTGTAACGGGGGCTCCAGTTTTCTACCACATCCCAAGGACTTGAAATTGATGAACTGATGGCACTACAAACTTTCTTATTGGGGTGTGTGTGTGTGTGTGAAAATGCCCCCAGCAGGATACATCTGGTGGCTAGAGATACTCAGGCTCAAACCTTGTACCTTGGGTACAGGTAAAAAGAGCCTAAAGTCCCTAACCACCATCACTTGTAAATTTATGCCTCACATATTTGTTCTGTTCCTCTGGTAAAACAAAACCTTTTATTCTAGCAATTTTCTAAGGTTATAAAATCAGTATTTGAAATGTGTCCCTATTTTGGGGCCGTATCCCCCATTATTGGCTTTGTTCTGTATTTTTGTGCTAAGAGGTTGAGAGCTATGGTGAGAAGTGAGAAATGAATTCACTACATGATATGATAGACATTTAAGTTGGTCTTCCTGTCTTTTAAGAAACTGCTGGTTTAGCTTAGTGGTATCTTGCTCTGACTGTAGTGCACATGGTTCTGGGTTCAAGGCTTAGCAGTGAAATGCTTGGTAGTAACATAACATTTTATGCAAGCAACTTTCCAAAATTATACATGCAACATTTAAAATGTGTCCCTGGTTTTTGGCCTTTTGCCCCCCCCCCCCCAATTGAAAATAAGTTCAAGAAGCTGTGCAACATGCCTATGGCTTACACTCTACTGTGATTCTGTATTTATATATTGTGTGTGGAAGTAGACTGTTATTATGGAAATGTTCTGAATATGGCAGTTTTATCATTATTGGTGCATGCCTTTTGCTTCATTGCCTACTGGAAAAATGTTCAAACAATAAATTTAAAATGCAATTGTGTGTAGAAGTAGACTGTTATCATGGAAATGTTCTGAATAGGGCAGTTTTGTCATTATTGGTGCATGCATTTTGCTTCATTGCCTACTGGAAAAATGTTCAAACAAATTTAAAATGCAGTTGTGTGTGGAAGTAGACCTTTATGGTGGAAATATTCTGAATAGGGCAATTTTGTCATTATTGGTTAATGCATTTTTGTTTCATTGCCTACTGGAAAATGTTTAAACAAATTTAAAATGTGCTAACTTAAGTCTAACAAGTGTGCAGTATTATACAAGGAATATAATTTAATACAATCAGGAAGGTGAATCAAGGAATGCATACATGTATGCATGGCCCTAAAAATGTGTTTGAAAACAGCACACAGGAAAGTGTGAAAAGCTCAAAATCATGGGCACATTTTAAGCTTTACTCTTGTTACCAAAGTAATGGATGAAGGTAAAACAGTTCACACCACATTACATTGACCTGGCTAAGCCTTTTGACACAATCCTCTACCCAGGTGTAGTACAAAAGATGAATAATGTAGGAGCAAACACTTACATCACTAGCTGCATTGCCAGCTTGGCTCACAGGATGCAGGAGATCAAAACAGGGGAAGAAACCAGTCACCAATGAAGTCCCCCAGGGTTTGGTGCTGAGACTTTTTCTGTTTGGCATATACATCTCAAAAGTAAAAGGAAATACCAAAGAGCTATGGCCAGCTAAGTTTGAGATGACTGCAAGCTAGGAGAAGTTATTGAATCCCCAAATGACTTAACCATCATGCAGGAAGGTTTGTCCCAAATAATAACTGGTGTCAAAATCATGACAATGCCCTCTGAGAACTGATCCAATTGTTTGGCATTTGGGAACTTGTGTGTACAGTGACCTAACTTTTGACCAACATGTGCCAAGAGTCATAAGAAAGCCTTTCTGTATTGCACAGCTTATAAACAAATTGATTGTGACTAGATCTAGAGATGTTGTTGTCCCTTTAACAAAGCTCTCATTATGTCAATCATTTTGTATAATGCCCACTTTGGCATGTATCTGTCCAGTCCCATGCAACAATTGTAATACCTTCAGAGATACCTTACTAAAAGGATACAAGTCCTAAACAATAGGTCTTGCATGGACCACCTCAAAGATTTATTACTATACTCAGTATCCTACAGAGTGCTTAGAGGTGACATGTCTGGCATACAAAGCATCCTCCGACATAATACAGATGGACCTACTGAACATCGACAAGTCAAATGGCATCAGAAATACTCAGTCCAGGCATCTAAACTGAATGTTGTGGACAGATGGATATATATCACAAAGGCTACTACTGTTCTGGAACAGACTATCCATAAAAATAAAGCAAAGCTCATCCATCCATATTCAAATGCAACTTGGATCTAAGGATGGGTAACAGAAAATGTACTCCAGGATTTCCCCTCATGCCACTAATGGATAGAAGCAGTTCCTAAATGCTGCATTCGTTACATGGCCCCCTCAAATTATCTATGGCATGATCACAGTTGTTCTCACTAGGGCTAATATGCAATTATCAGCCATGGGGATAGCTAAGATCAATCAGAAAATGTTAATTCAAGCTCCAAAAGGGAATTGGCTAAGCTTAAAATGTCCTCCAAGTGAACCTATGTTGTGGTAGCAAATAGTTATTAAAAAATTACCCTTTTTAGTTGACTAAGTGCCCCTGTCACCCCCCCCCCCTCCAGTCTTTAACAGCTTCCGGTGCCCCTGTACATATGGGAATGGAGTGTCACACCAACAGTGACAATAATCTAGAGTCAAGGTTCACACTGCTTGGTGTCTAGCCGTACTATTAGATATAAATGTTACCATAATAATAGAGCATACAGGTACATTGCACAAGTCATACCCAGTTTAAGAGCTAGACTGCACAGCTGTGAACAAGTAATGCCTGTAAGTGGCATACTAATATACTATTAGAAGTAAGAAATATACTAATAACTAATATACTATTAGAAGTAAGAAATATAATAATGTACTATACTACAACAGCTAATGCCTGTAAGTGGTATATCAATACACTATCGGAAGTAAGAAATATACTAATAACTAATATACTATTAGAAGTAAGAAGAAAACAGTACAACAGCTAATGCATATAAGTGATATACTAAAATACTAACAGAAGTAAGATATACTAATGGATTCTAGTAGAACAGCTAATGCCTTTAAGTGGTGCACTAATATACCATTAGACATAAGGATTGTACTAACGCACTATTGTGCAACAGCTAAAGACTGTAAGTGGTATACTAACATACTATTAGAAGTAAGAAGTATACTAATGTACTATTATACAACAGTTAAAGACTATAAATTGTGTACTAATATACTATTAGAAGTAAGAAGTCAACAGGTAATGTCTACAAGTGTTAATCTTACATACTCTTAGAAGTAAAGTGTATACTAATGTACTACAGTACAACAGCTAATGCCTACAAGTGGTGTACTAATGTATTATTAGACATAAGGAGTATACTAATGTACTATTGTTTAACAGCTAAAGCCTGCAAGTGGTACAGTATAACAGCTAATGCCTATATGTGGTAATACTATTTGAAGTACAACGCATACTAATGTACTATAGCACAATAGGTAATGCCTATAAGTAGTATACTGATATACTATTAAAACTAAGAAGTATATTTATGTAGAATAGGATGACAACCTATGCCTTCATTTGGTATACTAATATACTATTAGAGGTAAGAGGTATACTAATGTAGCCTAAGACAACAGCTAATGCCTATAATTGGTATACTAATATACTATTAGAACCAATAACTATACTAATGTGCTATTGTACAACAGCTAATGCCTATAAATGTTTTACTGAGAAGTATACTAATGTACTATTGTATGATAATGCCTATAAGTGGTATATTAATATACTATTAAAAGTAAGAATCACATTAATGTACTGTTGTACAACAGGTAATGTCTATAAGTGGTACATCAATATACTGTTAGAAGTAAGAAGTATACTAATGTACAATTGCACAACAGGTAATGCCAATACATGGTATACTAATATACTATTAGAATTAAGAGGTATACTAATGTAGCCTAGACTTCCGTGGTGGTGCAGCGGTAGCATTGTTACCTCACAGCAAGAGGTTTTCCCATTCGATTCTCTGCTGGAGTGCGGGGAGTGCCTTCTGTGTGGAGTCTGCATGTCCTCCTCATGGTTGGGTGGGTGTTCGAAAGACATGCATAAATGGGCGTGCCTTCGTTGAAGGTTGAACATTGAGCTGGCACCTCAGCGTTCGTGAAAATCTACTGCCAATCATTAGTGGACCGGAGTTCCACTGTGGCGACCCCTAACCGGGAAAAGCCGAAAGACAACAACAACTAATGTAGCCTAGGAGAACAGCTAATGCCTTCATTTGGTATACTAATATACTATTAGAAGTAAGAGGTATACTAATGTAGCCTAGGACAACAGCTAATGCCTATTACTGGTATTCTAATATATTATTAGAATCAAGAAATATACTAATGTGCTATTGTACAATAGCTAATGCCTACAAATGTTTTACTAAGAAGTATACTAATGAACTACTGTACAACAGGTAGTGCCTATAAGTGGTATACTAATATATTATTAGACGTAAGAGGTATACTAATGTAGCCTAGGACAACAGCTAATGCCTATTATTGGTATAGTAATATACTATTATAACTAAGAAATGTACTAATGTACTATTGTACAACAGCTAATGCCTCTAAATGTTTTACTAAGAAGTATACTAATGAACTATTGTACAACAGGTAGTGCCTATACGTGGTATACTAATATACTAATAGTAAGAATCATACCAAAGTACTGTTGTACGACAGGTAATGTCTATAAGTGGTGTACTAATATACTATTAGTAAGAATCATAGTAATGTACTGTTGTATGACAGGTAATGCCTATAAGTGGTATACTAATATACCATTAGTAAGAATCATACTAATGTACTATTGTACAACAGCTAATACCTATAAATGTTTTACTGAGAAGTATATTAATGAACTATTGTACAACAGGTAGTGCCTATACGTGGTATACTAATATACTAATAGTAAGAATCATACCAAAGTACTGTTGTACGACAGGTAATGTCTATAAGTGGTGTACTAATATACTATTAGTAAGAATCATAGTAATGTACTATTGTACAACAGCTAATACCTATAAATGTTTTACTGAGAAGTATATTAATGAACTATTGTACAACAGGTAGTGCCTATAAGTGGTATACTAATATACTAGTAGATGTAAGAAGTATACTAATGTACAATAGTTCCAAGTATCACTAGCATGGCTTGCTAATATTGTGTTTAGATAGACTGCTGAGAAGATTGAGAAAAATGCAACAGAGCAGGGATATTTTTTGCAGCAATAAAGGGTACAGAATAATTGTCAGACAAAAGAAAACAGGAAGTTGTACTATTACATATGCAGTCTGTAACTGTTGTTAGGCAGTTGCATGTGCTACACACTATGTAATATCCATGATGACCCCATCTTTTTTGTACTTGGCAGTTGGCTTAGAAGATTTAAACTATGCAGTTAATGAGGTGTACCTTCTAGTCCAGGGTTTGATTCCATCTTCCTGGATTTGGATGCCATGTGACTCTGAACAAGTTGCTTAATCAGACAGTGCTTCTGGCTGAGTCTGAAAAGGTCCATGTTGATCAGTTAACAAAGAAATACCTTTCAATTATGATTCACCATTGTTATATAGGGCAGCACAGTGGCACAATGAGTAGCATTGCTGCCTCACAGCAAAGGTTTCTTTGGTTTGATACTCGGCTTGGGTGTCTTCTGTGTGTAGTCTGCATTTCCTACTTATATTTATATGAATTTCTTTCTGGGTTCTCCAGTATCCTCCTACCTCCCCAAAACATGGGTAGGCAAATTGCTGACTCTAAATTGCCCCAACTATGTGTGTGGTGTATGTGACATGGCAGAAAGCCCAGCAATGTACTTTTGTTCCCTACGTGCCTAATAAAGTCTGTGGTTGATGGCACCTGTTCAAGGTGTTGCCGTAGGAGTTCCAACACGACTCAAAGCATGAACGAATGGCTGAACTCTCACACAAGCAGTCAGCATAAGATATTTAATTACATTTTCTTGCAACTGTCCTTGCTCTACAGTTTAATGTGTCATTTCTTATGACTATTCTGCTCTGCATGTATTGTTCACAAACCTATGCAGGATTACTTCCCTAGGTTGTGGCTGAATATGAACACTTCTGCCAACTTCGCTTTCCTGGTTACTAAGAGGAAATGGCAGAGGTAAAAATGCAGACATAAAACTAAAAGGAAATTATAAAGGGTGTGTGGTGAGGAAAGAAATCTGTATTTTAGACTACACCTGAGAAGGATTAGAATCAATCTATCGGAGGTTAGGCAAGAGTGCAGCTTGGTGAAATAACTATTACTTTTTTGCATTTGCAAAACAGTTTATTATCCAAATTATACTCACTGCATTTATTTTCCCAAAAACCCATGCACGCTAGCGTTATTTTTTTTCAGAGCAGTAAAATATTCTAAAAATTCCTAAAAGTATTCAGTCAAGGTGACAGTGATCTAGTTTGAAAAGACAAAAAAATGATTTGAGTAAGACTAGCCAAAAAAAATGCATCTTCATTCTTGTTAATATTTACTGGAACATACCCATTTCCCCTGCAGCTTTAATGTCGATATTGTCATAGCCACTGCCTATTCGAACAATGACTCTCAAGGCCTTGAACTTCTCAAGATCTTCGCGAGTAAGCGTGATGGTGTGGTACATCATGGCTCCCACTGCTTCATTCAAAACCTGAAACAGACAGCAATTAACTGCAGCAAGCAGGTCAGGAATGTCGGTTACAATACTTCCTGAATAGAGTTTTAATGATACCCAGAAAGATTACAAGTTCATAGTGCTTCATCTTCAACAGATGTCAAGAAAGTCAGTATTTGTAAAGCACTACTCATCTGAAAGGCCACAGCAGATCTCAGTGACAAGAACAGCTTATTCAAGGTTAAAAACCTTTTACTTTGTAGACTTTTATTTGTAGTTTAACACTGTCATCCAATCGAATATACTTTATGCTGCCAACAGTTGCATTTAGAAACAGTGGCTAAATCCTACTGAAATGCTACCAATGAAACTGTTACTCAAGGTGATGGAAGAAAAGCGTTTACACTCAGCTGTTTTCCACTTACAGACTGATCATTCTGTCATGACTTCATGTTTCTAAATACATTTAATTATGATTTCACTAATCATTTCTCATTAAATGTGGAAAACTTGATTTATTTAAGGTGGTAGGCTTTCAGAGCTAATTAAGAAAAGATCACTTTCAATGTGCTGAATTAACACTGCTGGAAGTTAAATAATGAGACACCTCATCTGGATACAGAGGGCCCTGTTTCTGCCTGCCAAATTAAAAAAATACTGGAAACACTTGTGATCAAATGGTAAAATAATAATGCAATTTGGAAATTTGTGATATGTCACCATTAAGTTTGATAACTGCTAGACAATCCCACATATATGCACTTTCCTCAGACCATGATAATGTAAAACGGGTACCTTTTCATGGATTTCCTGAGTCGACTGTGCATCACAGAATGCAACAGTGGCCAAGTCTTTCAGGATTGGCATTTCCACAGTACAGTCTCTGCCATCCAACAATGCCACTAAAGGACGTGGGTGCATGGGACCATTCATGATCTGCGGACGGATACCTTGCAATCAAACAAAACATCAATAATTGCAGTGTCATTTTAAGGCAACAAGAAACTCAACAGAACTTAATAACAGCAGGTTTAAAAATTACATTATTAAATCAACAACTATAAGAAAGGACATTAACTGACTAGTTTCATCTTCACTTTAATATGGTGTGGAAGCACATGAAAAACAGTTCAGGTTACACAGGTAACAGTGCAATAAACATCATGGAGTAAAACAACATAACAGGAACTCAAAGATGAGCCATGCATTGACTGCCAGAAATCAATTTTAAGTTTCATTCACCTGCAGAAACAAAGTACTATTTTTTTTTCTGAAACAGCATTTCTTAAATAATATTTTGCATGTGTCCTAACAAATAACCCTTGGTTCACCCAAGATACCTTTTATGTAAAAATAAACCCAACCCATTGGCAAGGCAGAATATGTAGTACATACACACACACACACACACACACACACACACACACACACACACACACACACACACACACACATCTATACCCATCTATATGTGTGCCCATGTGCATATACATACACGTGTGTGTATGTATATATATATATATATATATATATATATATATATATATATATATATATATATATATATATATATATATATCCCAACAGAATTCTGGTGCACGTTGGCTCACTGTGTGCCCGGACTGTACCAATATATAAATCAAAAAAACGAAAGTCCAGCACTACTGAAATACATATATTACATACAAATAAGATGACTTTATCCTGTGTCTTTAAGAAACGGGTATATAAATGTATGTACTACAGCAGAATGTATTATACCACTGAGAATGCCAGGGGGCGAAACCGGTTTGGAGTTTCTTGTTGCTGTGACTGTTTGTCGGCCAAGGGCATTTGCCTGAATAAGTACTGCTGAATGTAATACCTGGACTTTTTACTTTATTTTATTACATTTATATGTAATATATGTATTTTAGTAGTGCTGGACTTTCGTTTTTTGTGATTTATATATATATATATATATATATATATATATATATATATATATATATTTATGATTCCATTATTATGATTGAATTTACTTAATGTCGAATGTAAAATAGCATCATTAAGAACTTCAAACATACATAACACTGAACGGTCTAAATACTGAACATGGAAAAGATCTTCACAGTAAAATCTCTCAAATGTGTCTGATACAGGAAGTTTTTTTTGAAGATAAAGCGTAGGGTTAGTGTTGGGAACAGGGACAGGGTTAGGGTTAAAACACATTCCTAAGGTGGGCAGGACAACTAAGCAAATTTTAACACTGCCTCTTCCACCAACAGTAACCTTACCTTACCTTAAAAAAACCCTTCTCATAACACTACCACTAAAAAGATATACTCAGGCACATACACACCACAAACACTACCAAAACGACATCATTCTCCCAACCCTAACCTTAACATACACACGCTCTTGCAAACAAACACATAACGTATCATATTACTTAACACTGACCTTAACCCTAAAATACACACACTCATACAACACATAACATATATCCTCTTACCTAACCCAACCCAAACCTTAAAATACACACTCACACAAATATAAAACCTTACCTAACCCTAAAATGAATACACTTGCATGCAAACACATAACATCTATCCCCTTACCTAAAGCCAACCCTAAACCTAACCCTAACAAGCAAAAACATGCACAAACACTCTTACCCCTTTCATAGGTTGGTACTAGGCTATCGGCCCTAGGGCCTAAACAAGCCTAGCCATAACAATTCCCTGGATATTTCTTCCCACAATATTTACTTCCCTGGACCCCTGTCTAGCCCAAACCCCACTTACCTGTCTTGACAAAACATACCTTCAAGGTGTCCAGTGTTTTAATATACAAACTAACTGGCTTGCCAGGCCTAATGCACAACCTTCAACGAAGGAACGCCCATTCACACATGTCGACACACAGAAGACGCTCTAACTGAGAATTGAATGTGCAACGTCTAACTGTGAGGCGACAATGCTACTGCAGCACCACCACCGCAGTCTTGTCCAGTGTTTTAATGTATGATTGTTTAATAACCTCTGCCATCTCTTAGGATAGGTTCATAGGAAGTTATTTGACTATTGGCCCTGAGGCCATTATAAGCCTAGCCAAGAGTTTAGCCCATGTTTAGACAAGTCAGCACCCGATGCCCCTGTCCAGCAGGGACATGGGTGGAATCCCCAAGGTGTATTTTCTGTTTCCCGTCCAGTTATCCATGTTGCACTTAAAAAGGGGTAAAGAAGTACTCTGCTTTACATGGAGAGGGAGTCTATTCCACAGCTGGGGGAGTCTCTGGGACACAAATCTGTCCCGCCAACAAGTCCTGCTGATGTCACAGACCAGGTTGAGGCTGCTAGTGTGGGTTACCTGAGTGGAGCTTGACTTGCAGATATGCAGCAGTCCCATCAAGGTGGGGTCCAAGATCACCTTTTATGAAAGACAGAGGTCATCTTTGAGGAGTCTGTATGAAACTGAGTAGAGGGATAGGGCTTTTAGCCTATCTGTATATGGTAGATGTTTGAGGGCCTTGATTCTCCTGGTGAGGAACCTCTATGGTCTCTCCAGCTGCTGCATGTGCTTTGCGAGGTACATGCCAAAAGGGATGTTATACTCAATAATGGGCCTTATAAGGGAAGCATACATGGATGTTATGACCTCCTTGTCCCTTACTTATGAGGTGGGCCATGCAGAAGGTTTACGTACAATGCAACATGACTGTAAGTTGAGTGCTGTCACTGACTCACCAAATAATGTTAACATACTGCAAGAGGGTCTCACAGCTACAAATTACTGGTGCCAAAGTCATGGCCTTAAGTTAAATGTAAAAAAATGTATTATCATACTATTCAAAAAAACACAGCCCCTACTGATTACCACATAAACGAGAACCACCTAAGCACACATCCTGTGGTGAGAGACTTGGGTACTCAGTTTGACAATCTCTCATTCGATCATCATGTGGCGGCAGTGGTCAGAAAAGCCTTTTACTTGGTTCATCTCATAAGTAAAGGAATTGCATCCAGAAAAAATTAGGTTATTACCTCTCTGTACTCCTCCATCATTAGACCTATAACTGAGCATAATGCCCCATCTGGTATGTACCTCTCCAAACACCTGCACCAACTGAAAAGGCCACTTAAATACCTCAAAAAGAGAATCCATGGCCTCCAAAACCTGTCTTATGTGGCTAGGCTCAAATCACTATCACTCTACTCGGTATCATACAGATTGCTCAGAGCTGATCTGTGTCTCACCTACAAGGCAATATCGGACCCCGCCTTACTAGAGATGCTCCATATCTGTAAGTCTAACTCCTCACGCATTACCCGCTCAATTGGCCTAAATCTAATATACGACATCAACAAAACCTGCTGGAGAGACAGGTTTGTCTCCCAGAGGCTGCCCTGCCTCTGGAATAGACTACCCATACATGTCAAAGTACCTCGCCGACTCTCTTCAAGTGCAACCTTGATGAGTGAATGGGAAACCACAAATTTGTCCCAGGGTTTCCACCTTTGTCCCTCACTGATAGGGCAACAGGTGCTGACTGAGGTTTCTTTTTTGGGGATAAACTCTTGGCTAGGCTTGTAAGGGCACCATGGCCATTAGCCGAGTAACCTCCTATGATTCTGTGGTGGTCAAAAGTCAGGTTGCTATCAACCTGGGTGCCCAAATCCCTCACGACTGATTGTGAGCTTAAGATGTTTTTATTAATGTGACAATTTGTGGGGACATCACTCTCTCCAAAGAGGATGATGATGAATTTTTTGGTATTCAGCTTGAGGCCATGTTTCTGGCACCAGTCATTTGTCTGGGTGAAACTCTCTTGGAGGATGTCCACATCACTAGGTGAATTGATGACAGCACCCAGCTTGCAGTCATCTGCAAACTTGGTCAGCCATAGCCCACTGGTTTTGGCCTGCACAACAGAAAGGTATATCCCAAATAATAGAAGCCCCAAGACCATATCCTGGGGTACGCCCCTTGTCACAGGTCTACTCATTGAGGTGGCTTCCCCTAGTTTGACTAGGTGGGCTCTATCAGTGAGCCATCTGGTAACATACGGTTTGATGCCGAGTTGACAAAGTTTATCTATTATGCCCGAGTGGGGAATAGAGTCGAAGGCTGTAGCCAGGTCAAGGTAGGCAGTGTACACTGTCTTCCCTTCATCCATGTCTTTGGTGACTGTCTCAAAGAAGTCAACCAAATTTAACAGACATTGATGAAGCCAAACTGGATAGGATTGAGTGTTTGGAGGTTGCCAATGTCCTTATTAATGAGGTCCATAATAATCCGTTCCATGGCCTTGCAGATCAGGCTAGTTAGGCTGATGGGTCTATAATTTCCAGGATTGGTGGACACTCCACCTTTGTGCAAAGGGATGACAGTGGCTGTCCTCCATTCAGCTGGGCATTTATCAACCCAATGTGCATTCACCCAAAATGCAGGAGAAATATATATATATATATATATATATATATATATATATATATATATATATATATATATATATATATTCACACACACACATACATACATATATATATATATATATATATATATATATATATATATATATATATATATATATTCACACACACAACACACACACACACATATATATATATATATATATATATGTATATATATATATATATATATATATATATATATATATACATATATATACATCTCCACACACACACACATACACACACACATATATATATCTATATATATCTATACATATATATATATCTATATATATATCTATATATATATATATATATATATATATATATATATATATATATATATATATATATATATATATATATATATATATATATATATATATATATATGTATCATCATCTTCTTTTGGCTGTTCCCGTTAGGGGTCACCACAGCAGATCATCTGTTTCCATTTCTTCCTGTCCTCTGCATCATGCTCTTTCACACCAACCGCCTGCATGTCCTCTCTCACCACATCCATAAACCTTATCTTAGGCCTTCCTCTTTTCCTCTTACCTGGCAGCTCCATCCTTAGCATCCTTTTCCCAATATACCCAGCATCCCTCCTCAGCACATGCCCAAACCAATGCAATCTCGCCTCTCTTGCTTCGTCTCCAAACTGTCCAACCTGAGCTGACCCTCTAATATACTGATTCCTAATTCTGTCCATCCTTGTCACACCCAGTGCAAATCTTAACATCTTTAACTCTGCCACATCCAGCTCTGACTCCTGCCTTTTTGTCAATGCTACCATCTCCAACCCATATAACATAGCTGGTCTCACTACCCTCTTGTAGACCTTCCCTTTCACTCTTATTGGTACCCGTCTGTCACAAATCACTCCTGACACTCTTCTCCACCCATTCCACCCTGCCTGTACTCTCTTCTTCACCTCTCTTCCACACTCACCATTACTCTGAACTGTTGATCCCAAGTACTTAAACTCATCCACCTTTACCAACTGTACTCCCTGCATCCTCACCATTCCTCTACCCTCCCTCTCATTTACACACATATATTCTGTTTTAGCCCTGCTGACCTTCATTCCTCTCCTCTCTAAAGCATATCTCCACCTCTACAGGTCTCCTCAACCTGATCCCTACTCTCACTACATATCACAATGTCATCTGCAAACATCATAGTCCACGGGGCCTCCTGTCTAATCTCATCTGTCAACCTGTCCATCACCACTGCAAATAAGAAAGGGCTCAGAGCTGATCCTTGATGTAATCCCACCTCCACCTTAAACGTATCTGTCACTCCCACCGCAGTCCTCACCAATGTCACACTACCCTTGTACATATCCTGTACCACTCTTACAAACTTCTCTGCCACTCCTGGCTTCCTCATACAATACCACAACTCCTCTCTAGGCACCCTGTCATATGCTTTCTCTAAGTCCACAAAGACACAATGCAACTCCTTCTGACCTTCTCTGTATTTCTCCAACAACACTCTCAGAGCAAATATTGCATCTGTAGTGCTCTTTCCTGGCATGAAACCTTACTGCTGATCACTAATCATCACCTCCCTTCTTAACCTAGCTTCCACTACTCTTTCCCATAACGTCAAGAAGTGACTGATCAATTTTATCCCTCTGTAGTTACTGCAGCTCTGCACATCACCCTTATTCTTAAAGATAGGTACCAAAACACTTTTTCTCCACTCCTCAGGCATCCTCTGACTTTCCAAAATGTCATTAAACAATCTGGTTAAAAAATTCCACTGCCATTTTTCCTAAGCACCTCCATGCTTCCACTGGTATGTCATCTGGGCCAACACCCTTTCCATTCTTCATCCTTTTCATAGCTGTCCTCACTTCCTCCTTGCTAATCTGCTTCACTTCCTGATTCACTATCCCCACATTCTCCAACCTTCTCTCTCATTCTCTTCATTCATCAGCCCTTCAAAGTACTCTTTCTATCTACTCAACACACTCTCCTCACTTGTGAGTACGTTTCCCTCACTGTCCTTTATCACCCTTACCTGCTGCACATCTTTCCCAGCTCTGTCCCTCTGTCTAGCCAATTGGTACAGGTCCTTTTCTCCCTCTTTAGTGTCCAATCTCTCATACAACTCTCTATATGCCTTATCCTTAGCCTTCACCACCTCTCTCTTTGCCATGCGCCTCATCTCCTTATACTCATGTCTACTTTCTTCATCTCTTTGACAATCTCACTTCTTCTTCGCCAGCCTCTTCCTCTGTATACTCTCCTGTACTTCCTCATTCCACCACCATATCTCCTTGTCCTCCTTCCTCTGTCCAGATGTCACACCAAGCACCTTCCTAGCAGTCTCCCTTACTAGCTCTGCTGTAGTTACCCTGCTATTTGGTAACTCTTCATTGCCTCCCAGGGCCTGTCTTAACTCTTCCCTGAACTCCACCTCACAATCACCCTTTTTTAACTTCCACCATTTAATCCTTGGCACTGCTTTCACACTCCTCCTCCGCTTCTTGATCACCAACATCATCCTGCAGACCACCATTCTATGCTGCTTAACTACACTTTCCCCACTCAGCACTTTACAGTCTCCAATCTCCTTCAGACTGGCCCTCCTACATAGGATATAATCCACCTGTGTGCATCTTCCTCCACTCTTGTACGTCACCCTATGCTCCTCCCTCTTCTTAAAATACGTATTCACCACAACCATGTCCATCCTTTTTGCAAAATCCACAATCATCTGACCTTCTGCATTGCTCTCCTTAACACCATACCTACCCATCACTTCCTCATCCCCTCTGTTCACTTCGCCAACATGCCCATTGAAGTCCGCTCCAATCACTAGTCTCTCACCCTTGGGTACACTCACCACCACTTCATCCAACTCACTCCAAAATTTTTCTTTCTCATTCATCACACACTCAACTTGTGGAGCATATGCACTAACAACATTCATCATTACACCATCAATTTCAAGCTTCATAAACATCACTCTATCAGACACTCTCTTCACCACCAAAACACTCTTGGCATACTGTTCCATTAGGATAACCCCTACCCCATTTCTTCTGCCATCCACACCATGATAGAACAATCTGAACCCGCCTCCTATACACTTGGTCTTACTTCCCTTCCATCTGGTCTCTTGCACGCACAATATATCAACCTTCCTTCTCTCCATCATATCAGCTAGCTCTCTCCCTATACCAGTCATACTGCCAACATTCAAAGTTTCTACCCTCAGTACTACACTCCTAACCTTCCTCCTCTCTTCCTGCCTTCGGGCATGCCTTCCCCCTCCTCTTCTTCTTCGGCCAACAGTAGCGCAATTTCCACCAGCACCCTGTTGGCTAACAGTACTGGTGGCGGTCATTGTTAACCCGGGCCTCAACCGATCCGGTATGTAATTATGAAATGTTCTCCGCATCAGTAATTTGGCAGAGATTTTATGTGTGTGTGTGTGTGTGTGTGTGTGTGTGTGTGTGTGTGTGTGTGTGTATAGATAGATAGGTATACATTAATATAGATATTTTATTTATTTTATTTATTTTACATTTGTTGACCGGGCTAGTCTAGCTGGATATATTTCCATTTTCAGTAGAGGCCCGGGGAGAAAAGCTCCACACAGAAATATACATAAAAAGAAAAAAACCTTACAATTAAAAAGCAATAACAATAATAACAAATGGCAATATAATGTCAAAATAAAAACTTAATTAAAGAAGATATATCAAAAGTATAACTTGTATGAGTAACAAAGATTCAAGTTAAAGGATGAGATGACAGTGAGAAAATATAGAGTGACAAGTTGTTGTACAGAGAGAGTTAGAGGTAAGCAAAAGGGTAAAATATCAGAGAAAGAGGGCAAAAATACTATAAGTGGGTAAACAGGAAGCCATCTAAGAGAGGACTGTAAAACAAAAGAAGCAAAAAGACTTGCTAGATATGAGACAAAGAGAGGTAAAGAAAAATAAGAGTTAGGAAGAAAGAGTTATAAAAGAAAAGAAAAGAAAAGAAAAGGAAAAGAAGAGACAGTGGCGGAAAATTTAGGAGGAGGATAAACAGATGTAGGTAGGAAGATTAGTCAGGCTTTATACAGGAACAGAGCCAATGGCTTTTGAAGTAATTCTTAATTTCTTGTTTGAAGAGAGGCAGAGATGCGAGTAGAGTGATTTCACTGGGTAGTGTATTCCAGCTTCTTCCAATTGTATTAGAGAAAAGAGAGTCACCGGCTGAGTTATTGGACTTGGTAGGGCAGGCCATTAGTTTCTTAGAAGATCTAAGAGAGTTGAGATTATTATAAGGGATTAAAAGTTGAGAAAGAATAGGAGTGTTATTGGGCTGGTATAGTAATTTGTGGGCAATATTGAGTTGGGGAATAAGCAAAAGGTGTTGAAATTCCACCCATCCTAGTTGTTTCAGGTTCACACAGTGATGTGTTCTATAAGGGTTGCCAGTAGCAAATCTGGCAATGTTGTAATAGGATGTGGCAAGTTTGTTAAGGTTGGCTTTCTTAAGGTTGGTAAAGATTGGAGAAGCATAAAGAAGTGTAGACATAAGATGGGAGTGGGCAATTGTGGCTCTGGCAGAAGCAGTTAGGTAGGGTTTAATTCTATATAAGGATCCGATTTTTCTGTTTACTAATTTGATAGTGTTGTTAATGTGTTGATCAAAAGAGAGATTATTATCAATTGTTATTCCTAATAGTTTTGTTGTTGGTTCAGGGGAAATGACAGTAGCATTATTTGATGAGATGGTGAAATCAAGGGGTGGGGACCGAGAGGTAGGGGTGAAGAGGAGAAGTTTAGTTTTTTTGGCATTAAGAAGAAGGTAGCGTTTAGAAAACCATGTTTCAACAGTGTTGAAGATGCTTTGAGTAAATGAATGAAGTGTTGTAGAAGAAGATGCTGAGCAAATTAGGGTAGAGTCATCAGCATATTGTATGACGGTTGCTTGAGGAATTGCTAGATGTAGGTCATTAATGAATAGAGTGAAAAGAAGAGGTCCGAGAATTGAGCCCTGAGGGACACCAATAGTTACAGGTAATAGAGAGGAAGTTTGGTTTCCCCAAAGAACTGCTTGTTGTCTATTGCTAAGATAGGATGTAAACCATTTAATGGCAAGGTTGTCAAAGGAAAGGGATGTGAGTATATTGATTAATATAGAGTGGTTAACCATGTCGAAAGCTTTAGAAAGATCAATAAATAGTGCAGAAGAGAGAAGGTTATTGTTGCGGTTCCTATTTATGGTGTCTATAAAGGAAAGAAGAGCAGTGGTAGTACTATGATGGGGTCTAAAGCCATGTTGACAGTTGGCTATTAAGTTATGTACTGAGAGATGATTTAGAAGTTGTTGGTGTATACATTTTTCCATAATTTTTGCTAATGGAGAAAGGAGTGCGATTGGTCTATAGTTAGAATAGTCGATAGAGTTGCCACCTTTGTGTAAAGGGATAATGTAGGACACTTTCCAGATGTCAGGGATAGTTCCCTCTTGGATTGTTCTGTTTATGAGAATGGAAATAGGATATGTGATTGCTTTTGCAGCCTTTTGGAGAAAAAGAGAAGGGAGGTTATCAGCAGAGGGGGTACAAGGCTTGAGTTTTAGGATGAGTTTATAGATGAAAGAGGTAGAGATAGGTTGTAGTTTAAAGTTAGGGGATGAAGCAGCTTGGATTTGTGAGGAGTTTGAGTTATTGATGTTCATTTGTTTGGTTAGGGAATGAATAGTTTCAGTAAAGAATAGGTTGAAAGCGTTAGCAGTTAGGAGAGGGGTGTCTGGGTCCGCATTAAGCGGGCTAGGTGTTTTAGCTGTACCTGGGGACAGGAGTTTATTTACTGAGGACCAGAAGGCCTTTGGATTGTTATGATGAGTCTGTTGAAGTTTGCAGTAAAAGTATTTTTTGTCTGCAATTATAGCCTTTTTAGTAAGGTTTCTAAGCTGACGAAAGTGCAGCAGATCAGGATTATTTCTGTAACATCTCCATTTAGACCAGATTTTATTTCTGGAGAGAATTAGATTTCTGGTTTCTCTTGAGAGCCATGGGGCTATATTGGACTTCATTTTAATGGTACGCTCAGGAGCATGTCTATTAAGTATGGATAAGAAACTTGTGTTAAAGTATGATACTGCATCTTCAAGAGGAAGTGTTTTTAAGGGATTCCAGTTGCATTTACTAAGTTCCATTTGAAATGAGTCTACGTTAAACTGTTTTGTGGAGCGTATTTTTCTAGTATTAGGGAGGTTAATAAAGTCAGTCTTTTCTCTTTCTATATAAGTCAAGGAATGGTCACTGACATCATCTGGCAGGGTTCCTACTTTGTAGGTGTGTTTGGTATTATTTATCAATATCCAGTCTAGAATACTTTCTTTATTATTAGGCTTATTGATTCTTGTAGTTGAGGTAATGGTTTGGGTAAAGCCTTGGAGGTTTATATGGGAAGTTGGATTCTTGGTATTTATGCAGTTCCAGTCTATATTAAAGTCACCTAGAATTATTGTTTCTTGGGGGAGAGTTGTAGATACCCAGCTAAGAAAGGCTTCTAAAATGGGTATGTTATTACCTGGGGGTAGGTATATACAGATAATGTTAAGGGATTTCTTGGTGTTCAAGTGAAGTTTGATTATGATGGCTTCTACTTTGCTATCCTGGGTTGGATCTATTGTTAGGGTGGAGATATTTAGTTGATTGTTAAAAAGAATTGCTACTCCGCCACCTTTACGTTTAGTACGGTCATGTCTAACAATATTATAGCCTTGGGGTATGATTTCTGTATCTTTAGTGTCAGGCTTAAGCCAGGTTTCAGAGAGGCAAATAATGTCAAAGGAATGGATATCAAGGAGAGCATGTAGGTGAGGTATTTTATTGTTTATGCTTTGAATGTTTAGATGTCCTATTAGGAGAGTATTGTTAAGTTTAGTTTTAGGAGTAAGAGGTGAAGGGTTGATAGGGCCAGGGTTAGGGTGTATGTCCCCATCCTGTAAGGTGTGCTTCTTTGGTTTGGTTATTACGATGTTGTTAAAGTAGGTTTTTACTTTCAGTTTTCTATCTGTAGAGAGGCCATGCTTAATGTGTATGAGTCTGTGGAATTTAGGTAGAATGTAGTTGGGGGTAGAGGTACTGTTGGAATATGATATAAAAGATATGTCTAAACAAGGTAGAGTTTGCTTATGTGAGAGGGTAGGCTGGCCATAGAGAGGGGTTTCAAAGAATGTCAGAAGGTAGAGTGAGAATAGTGTAGGTAAGAGTAATACAGAAAGTATGAACATAGTTAGGAAATAGGGAGCCATTATAGGGAGCCAGATAGAAAGATATATCTGTATCTATCTATCTATCTATCTATCTATCTATCTATCTATCTATCTATCTATCTATCTATAGTATATCAGGCATCCAACTGAATGGACAGTAAGCCAACAGCTGTCTGATCAATGCCATTTGGTTGAAGCAGACAGATGATCAATAGGTGTGTGATATCAACAATCCTGGGTAGGGGTATATTCCCTTTCCCCAGGGATTGTGCAATCTCATAGTTAGTATATATGTACATATCTATATCTATCTATCTATATATATATATATATATATATATATATATATATATATATATATATATACACACTTAGCAGGGGGTATGGGGATGACAGCTCTCCTGCAAAAACACTTTACATTGGTTTAGTCCACTCTGGGGTAATTCCTGGAACATGCACAGAACACGTCGATATATCTGAGTTCAAAGTTATGACATCACTCTACTGGGTGTCAGCGTACTGTCTGTTTCATTGGGTGCCCAAGACCCATATCTATCTATCTATCTATCTATCTATCTATCTATCTATCTATCTATCTATCTATCTATCTATATACACACACACACACACACACACACACACACACACACACACACACACACACAAATATAATACACACACAAGCATACACACACAGACCACTTATCACATGCTTCACTCCTACAGTCCACATCACAAAAAAATCCAGCACTTTCCTGTGGTACATGAAAGGTGTGGAAACTGAAAATGAACAAAGAAAAGTGTGTGCACATGACTTTTTTTCCTCTGGACGTCAGATACTGAGAAAATCACTTTTATATCCACCGCTATGCTTTATTATCTGATGCAAATGCTTTATTGTGTCATTTAAGTTTAAAATCTGCTTTGGTGTGTAACAAAAAATGCTCGAGTCCAGTGGCATATAACTGGTGCTCATAGTTGGAATCCTCCCAAAATACATTCCTAATTTATCTCTTTTGTGGCTTAATGCAGCCCATTTACTTATCAGAGAAGACTTTTGGTTTATACTAAATCTTGTACAGAACTCACAGCAGACTAAAGGTGTTTCATCATTATAAAATGAAGATAAAAATAAAAGATGTTGCAGCAACTACTTTATGTCAACCATAAGTAAGAACTCTTTTTGTTTTTTGTTTTTTTTTTGTGATAGGCTTTGTTTCTGACACTGATGCAGAGGAAAAAAAAACACCCATTTTATTATAATTACCTTTAGATTTTATTGTCATCACTAACCTACTAAGATGATCAGACGTCTAACTTTAACTTCTAACAGCATATTACAAGTGTTTTCTTCCTATTCTAGGAATAAATGATTAAATGTACATTTGGATGGAAATATCTTTCAATTTCACTAAGGATATTTTCTTTTAATACTGAATATATCAAAAGTGAAAATATTTTTAACAACATGAAAAATGGTGGCAGGGGAAAATCTTTATCACAAGATCAAAACAACATAATCACTTCTTTAAATCGTCAGTAGGAAAAAAAAGTGACAATATTATAACTGTAAATAAAAAAAAAATAGAAGAATTTGGCGTCTCTGTCTAAAAGAAGTGAAGCAAGAATTAATAAAAATAAGACTAAAACTTTCAGAATTTATGGAAGCTGCAACTTTAAAATGGAAATTCAGTGAATGCATTTTATGTGTCTTTTGACATTCCTGTAGTACTGACATGTAGGTGGATATTCTTGAATGAAAGATGCATTTAACAACTTAACAAAACAAAAATGATAGAAATCACATTTTTTAAGTTTTTTTAGGCAGTGTGAAGAAAAGCTACACTTCTTTGGAATATCTTAAGGATCAAAAAGTAAAGCTCAACAACATTCAGCAATTTCTAAATCTGTCTTACAGGAGACACCCAGGTTTAAACCTTGTGTGTCTTTTGAGACATCCCCCTTTGTACTATCACAAAACAAGATAATAATTCTTACCCTAGAATGCTTGCAATAAGATTTATCAAGAGCAAATGGCATAACTGTATCATCTGAGAATGTTTTAACAGTTTACAGTTGTACTTTCAACTTCTTGTCTGATGAGTTATACAGTAGACTAGATGTTTTTGAACAAGGTTTTTTCTGAAAGTTAAGCTGTATCTACAGCCTAATGTATTAAATAAAACAGCTTAGGGTACAAATAATGATGAGGTAACATGACAGTCTGTCAACAATGACTTAGTTTTTTATGTAAAAATAAAATAAAAAAAGAGAAGGAAAAAAATTTTAATGCAATTTTTGTTTTTCATGTACAAAGAAACAAAGATAATTTAATGTCATTTTAAATATGTAGTTAGGAAATCAAAGTGTCTAATTAGCCTCCTTGTTTTTCCCCTTGGACCACGTTTTTTCATTTCAACAGAAGGATGGCCTGAGCAAAAATCATCAGTAAGGAAAGAATGTAGGCCTTATTTTTCTTTTTTAAAGAAGAAATAAGTTGTATTCAAGGCTTGATCTTTAAAGCTGACAAAATATAGTTTCCAAACAACTGAGAAAAACAGATGTTTGAGAAGCTACTTGAGTTACATCTAGGAAGAGTAAACTGCAAAGAAAGAGCAGGGGATATAATGTTTTGCTAGGAATGTCAAATCAGATAGAAGTCATCATCAGCTGATAAAATAACAGCTCTAAAGAAGTGATGCTAGCATACCCAGGTCCTGTCTGTCTATGAAGTTCAGTGGGATGATATCTGTTCCAGTTTAAACAACTCATGCATCTAACATGTGTGGATTATAATCCCAAATTCCTTGAAATTATCAAGATGATAGATCTCAGTAAAATTGGATTAGTAGATTTGTCTATATTTTTGAAGGAGGGGACTTGTCTGTGAAATGCAAGTTAGAAATTCAAGATTTGTGCAGGAATGGGAATTCAGATATATATCAGCCAGCCCACACTTCCTTCAGTCCAACAGTTAAGTGTAGATAACTATGGAAACAGTGAAGAATCAGAATTTTGTGATTAAGATCTGTAGCAAACCTATAAAGATTGTCACCTTACATTTCTAGGAAACAGGAATACTCTATTGCAAGAACACACTGTCTCAGTAGCTGAAATGTTGATTTACAGAAAGTTGAAAAGCAGATTACCTACTTCATATACTTTGCTGATGTCTAAAAATATATCTGAGCTTTGGCTGGCTAAGATCTACTTGCAATCAACTGGAGATATAAGCAAATTTAAGTACACTTTTATCTGCACTTTTTCATATAGTACTGCATTGTATTTATTTTTGTTCCTCACTGAATATTAATTGAACTGAAAATTGTGGCTCTGTGTCTCTACAGAGAGCTTGTTAGCAGTGGGGGGTAGTTTCATTTCATTGGTATTCTGTGTTTTAGCCTAGGGGCTGTCCTGCCTTATATAAGTGGTAGATCTTAGGTTATGTCTGCTAAATATCTGAGCTTTGGCTGGCTAAGATCTACCTGCAATCAACTGGACGTATAAATGAATTTAAGTACACTTTTATCACCACTTTTTCATATAGTACTTCATTGTATTTATTTTTGTTTCTCACAGAATACTAATTGAACTGAAAATTGTGTCTCTGTGTCTCTACAGAGAGCTTGTGTCTCTACAGAGAACTTGTTAGAAGTGTAGCCATTAATAGCAGTGGGGGTTAGTTTCATTTCATTGGTATTCTGTGTTTTAGCCTAGGGACTGTCCTGCCTTATATAAGTGGTACATCTTGGGTTATTTCTGCTAAATATCTGTGCTTTGGCCGGCTAAGATCTACCTGCAATCAACTGGACGTATAAGCGAATTTAAGTACACTTTTATCACCACATTTTCATATAGTACTGCATTGTATTTATTTTTGTTTCTTACTGAATATTAATTGAACTAAAAATTGTGGCTGTGTGTCTCTACAGAGAACTTGTGTCTCTACAGAGAACTTTTTAGAAGTGTAGCCATTGATAGAAGTGGGGGTAGTTTCACTTCATTGTTATTCTGTGTTTTAGCCTAGGGGCTGTCCTGCCTTATATAAGTGTTACATCTTGGGTTATTTATGCTAAATATCTGAGCTTTGGCTGGCTAAGATCTACCTGCAATCAACTGGATGTATAAGCGAATTTAAATACACTTTTATCTACACTTTTTCATATAGTACTGCATTGTATTTATTTTTGTTTCTCACTGAATATTAATTGAACTGAAAATTGTGGCTCTGTGTCTCTACAGAGAGCTTGTTAAAAGTGTAGCCATTGATAGCAGTGGGGGTAGTTTCACTTCACTGGCATTCTGTGTTTTAGCCTAGGGGCTGTCCTGGCTTATGTAAGTGGTACATCTTGGGTTATTTCTGCTAAATATCTGAGCTTTGGCCGGCTAAGATCTACCTGCAATCAACTGGACATATAAGCGAATTTAAGTACACTTTTATCTGCACTTTTTCATGTAGTACTGCATTGTATTTATTTTTGTTTCTCACTGAATATTAATTGAACTGAAAATTGTGGCTCTGTGTCTCTACAGTTCATTCCCACCCCCCTCCCTGTTCTAGTTTTGGTGTTAATCTTGGTGGCTTTGAAACTGCATGCCCCTCTTGTAAATTTGTATTTGGATACTCCTTCTGGACCCATCTCATTTGCTCACTCAACTGAGTGCAGTGAGATCATATTCTGATTTCAGGCACTCCTACTGTGTACAAAGAGAGCATTTGGGAAGGACAACCCCTGTAGCCTCTTAATCCTGCTCTGTTCCCTCCCCAAAAAAAAAAACTTTATTCAGCTGCTCTTACTGTAACTGTCTTACTTGCTGTTCTGCGTGCTGTTATCTGTTCAGTTGCTCTTACTCTGCATCTATTACTGCTTGTTAGCAGCCTTCTAATTTACTGCCTTCTGCACTTGTTTTTAGTTGTTTGTTAATTTAATTGCATTTATTTAAACTGTATTTGCCTTAATATTGCTACACACTCAAGTGTGCTAGCCTGCACTGCATTTTGAATTGTATTTACTGCTGTTTTAGCTGCTTTTCCGTAAAAAAAAAAAAAAAATTCTAAGCTTGTTTCCTGCCTTTCCTGTAACTAGTCTAGTCTAGATACAGACTTTCTGTATCCAGGACTGTTGGTAAGCTTCTGAGCCCCCCAAGCCTTTCTGTGTTGGAGGGAAGCCTTCTAGCTTATCAGTGGGAGTGGTATGCACTAGGTAGCCTGTCTACCACAGGAAGAGTGGGTTTTGGCCCAGAAATTGTAGTTCACTGGCCGCTTGGGCAGTTTTTCCATCTCTTTCTACTTTCTGGTTTAAAAGCACGCATTTGCGTTTGCTTCCCCACCTTTTCTGTTACTAGTCTAGTCCAGGTACAGATTTGCTGTATCTAGGACTGTTGGTAAGCTTCTGAGCCCTCCAAGCCTTTTTGTGTTGGAGGGAAGCCTTCTAGCTTATCAGTGGGAGTGGTAAGCACTAGGTAGCCTATCTACCACAAGAGGAGTGGTTTCTGGCCCAAAAATTATAGTTTATTGGCCGTTTGGGAAGCTTTTCCATCTCTTTTAACCTTCTTTTTTAAAAGCCTGCTTTTGTGCCTGTTTCCTGCCTTTCCTGTTACTGGTCTAGTCCAGGTACAGATTTGCTGTGGTAAGCTTCTGAGCAGCCCAAGCCTTTCTGTGTTGGAGGGAAGCCTTCTAGCTTATCAGTGGGAGTGGTAAGCACTAGGTAGCCTATCTAACACAAGAGGAGCGGTTCCTGGCCCAGAAATTGTAGCTTATTGGATGTTTGAGCTGTTTTTTTTTTTCATCTCTGTCAACTTTCTGGTTTAAAAGCCGCATTTATGCTTGTTTCTCACCTTTCCTGCAACTAGTCTAGTCCAGATACAGACTTGCTGTATCCAGGACTGTTGGTAAGCTTCTGAGCACCCCCAAGCCTTTCTGTGTTGGAGGGAAGCCTTCTAGCTTATCAGTGGGACTGGTAAGCACTAGGTAGCCTATCTACCATGAGAACAGTGGGTTTTGGCCCAGAAATTGTAGTTTATTGGCCGTTTGGGCAATTTTTCCATCTCTTTCAACTTTCTGGCTTAAAAGACCGAGTTTGCGCTTGTTCCCAGCCTTTCCTGTAACTAGTCTAGTCCAGATACAGATTTGCTGTATCCAGGACTCTTTGTAAGCTTCTGAGCCCCCCAAGCCTTTCTGTGTTGGAGAGAAGCCTTCTAGCTTATCAGTGGGAGTGGTAAGCACTAGGTAGCCTGTCTACCACAAGAGGAGTAATTTTTGGCCCAGAAATTGTAGTGTATTGACCATTTGGGCAGTTTGTCCATCTCTTTCAACTTTTTGGTTCAAAAGCCTACATCTGCATTTGTTTCCCACCTTTCTTGTTACTAACCTGCGGGAAAGCACTAGAAAGCCTTAAACTGATACAAGCACTCAGTTCTCCTTGTTAAGAAGGAGAAATTAATCGTAGGCACTAAACAGCCTATAATTGCAAAGTACCTTGCCAAGGTAAGGGAAAACAGCTCTTGTACTTTACCAAAGAAACACCGAACCAAGCATGTCCAAGGGTCAGCTTCCGGTGATTTCTCGTCTACCTGGTGAATCTGGGCATACTGGGGCAATGCAGCAATTGTCTCATGTACACAGATAACCCTCTCCTCCTACCACCTAACACTACAATCTGCGAGAGATGCACTTACATAACCAAACTGGAAGCAAAGTTCTCTCCAGCCAAGATTGTGCTAGATAGTCAAGAGGAGAAGGTTAACACCTGAACTACACCTCATGCAACATATAGCCCTTCAAAACTCATGCCACCAACATCGTAACACTAAATCCACTTATGCGGAGGCCCTTAACATTAACCTGTCCAAGCAACAAGGACCTCCGAAGCTGAAACACAAACAAACACCAGTCACAACCAAACTGACACATAGCTCAAAACACCAGTGTGCCACCAAACAACAGCCCCTAAGGCAAGACAACATATCCAACACTTTAGTCATAGGTGACTCTATAGTCAGGCACACTGATGTCCCACTCACCAGGCTGAACAAGGAGAAAATTACTGTCAGCTGTCTGTCGAGTGCCAGGATCCACCACATAACGCATACACTCAAGTCACTCCACAACAAGTACAAATACGAATCTGTCATTGTCCATGTTGGTGTGAATGACTTGAGACGTACCTCCCTGGACTACATGAAAAGAGCCATGGAAAGAGCTCTTGGATCATGTGGCCCAGGCAGGTATGACCCTAGCCCTGAGCAGCATCCTGCCTTCACCCAGAATGATACCACAGTATAAGGATAAAATGACTGACTTCAACAATTGGCTAAGTTTCTGGTGTCATTCA
This sequence comes from Protopterus annectens, assembly GCF_019279795.1. Classification (NCBI taxonomy): domain Eukaryota; kingdom Metazoa; phylum Chordata; order Ceratodontiformes; family Protopteridae; genus Protopterus; species Protopterus annectens. The sequence continues at coordinate 425,543,854 of NC_056748.1, read as the reverse complement.
AAGGGGATCCAGTATCTGTCTGCCTGAGATGACATGATCGACAGACCACGATGCTTTGCCAGAGATGGTCTGCACCTATCACCCCTGGGATTCAGGTTACTGGCTAAGGCACTTGCCACCCCTATAATGCCTTTTTTTAGGCAAAGCTCAAAGGACAAAACCACCACCGTAACAGATATAAGCATGCAAAATATGAAGGTAATGCAACTCAATGCTAGAAGTCTAAACCACAAAATGCACTCTCTCGAGTCACTTCTAAAAATGGAGAACATCGATATCTGTGCAGTAACTGAAACCTGGTTCAAGGCTCCAGAGAACACCTCTGCAATACCAGGCTACAACTGTTACCACACTTTTCGGCCACCAAACCAGGACCGAAGCACTAAAGGCAGAGGAGTGTCTATATTCACCAAGGATATTCACACCCCCAGGCTTGTTGCCCAACACAATCCATCTGAAATCTTACAGGTGCAACTAACACTAGGTAAGACTGCAATCCAAATTGTAGCTTGCTACAGATCCCCCACCATGCCCCAAGATTCTCACTACACCTTTCTAAACATACTGAAAAATATTAAGATACAACCAAACACCCTAATACTGGGTGATTTCAACTACCCTGCCATTAATTGGGAAAACTACTCTGGAACCAACACCTTTGTCCAACGGTTCTAGCCAACGGAGTCTTCTAGCTTATCAGTGGGAGTGGTAAGCACTAGGTAGCCTGTCTACCACAAGAGGAGTAATTTTTGGCCCAGAAATTGTAGTGTATTGACCATTTGGGCAGTTTGTCCATCTCTTTCAACTTTTTGGTTCAAAAGCCCACATCTGCATTTGTTTCCCACCTTTCTTGTTACTAACCTGCGGGAAAGCACTAGAAAGCCTTAAACTGATACAAGCACTCAGTTCTCCTTGTTAAGAAGGAGAAATTAATCGTAGGCACTAAACAGCCTATAATTGCAAAGTACCTTGCCAAGGTAAGGGAAAACAGCTCTTGTACTTTACCAAAGAAACACCGAACCAAGCATGTCCAAGGGTCAGCTTCCGGTGATTTCTCGTCTACCTGGTGAATCGGGGCATACTGGGGCAATGCAGCAATTGTCTCATGTACACAGACAACCCTCTCCTCCTACCACCCAACACTACAATCTGCGAGAGATGCACTTACATAACCAAACTGGAAGCAAAGTTCTCTCCAGCCAAGATTGTGCTAGATAGTCAAGAGGAGAAGGTTAACACCTGAACTACACCTCAAGCAACACATAGCCCTTCAAAACTCATGCCACCAACATCGTAACACTAAATCCACTTATGCGGAGGCCCTTAACATTAACCTGCCCAAGCAACAAGAACCTCCGAAGCTGAAACACAAACAAACACCAGTCACAACCAAACTGACACATAGCTCAAAACACCAGTGTGCCACCAAACAACAGCCCCTAAGGCAAGACAACGTATCCAACACTTTAGTCATAGGTGACTCTATAGTCAGGCACACTGATGTCCCACTCACCAGGCTGAACAAGGAGAAAATTTCTGTCAGCTGTCTGGCGAGTGCCAGGATCCGCCACATAACGCATACACTCAAGTCACTCCACAACAAAGTACAAATACGAATCTGTCATTGTCCATGTTGGTGTGAATGACTTGAGACGTACCTCCCTTGACTACATGAAAAGAGCCATGGAAAGAGCTCTTGGATCTTGTGACCCAGGCAGGTATGACCCTAGCCCTGAGCAGCATCCTGCCTTCACCCAGAATGATACCACAGTATAAGGATAAAATGACTGACTTCAACAATTGGCTAAGTTTCTGGTGTCATTCAAAGGGGATCCAGTATCTGTCTGCCTGAGACGACATGATCGACAGACCACAGTGTTTTGCCAGAGATGGCCCTGGGATTCAGGTTACCGGCTAAGGCACTTGCCACCCCTATAGTGCCTTTTTTTAGGCAAAGCTCAAAGGACAAAACCACCACCGTAACAGATATAAGCATGCAAAATATGAAGGTAATGCAACTCAATGCTAGAAGTCTAAACCACAAAATGCACTCTCGCGAGGCACTTCTAAAAATGGAGAACATCGATATCTGTGCAGTAACTGAGACCTGGTTCAAGGCTCCAGATATCCTAGACCTGGTCATCACCAACATGGGAGATCGATGCTCCACACCAATAGTCACCCCCTCGTTGGTCAGGTCTGACCATAAGCTAATCACCCTTGATGTCCACATCCCACCCTCACCCCCCAGTAGGGAAACCTCCATAAAAAAACTTCTCCAAAGCCAACTTCATGCTACTCAAGTTATAAACTTCATGACACCCATGCAGACGGGAAGTGAAAGTTCGACTGCTGAATCCTACACTAAGGCACTGTACGAGCAGATCCACTCATGCATGAATCATGCCATTCCAAACAGAGCCAAGACGGTCTTCTCTAAAAAAAGGAAACCAATCTGGTGGTCCCCTGCCATAAACAAACTATACAACAGAAGGAAGAAACTGTTGCACAAAAGAGGAAAATCCCAGGATGCAAAAAACTCCCTTACCAGCCTCAGTAAGAAGCTGAGATCCCTCATAAAATCCTCCAAAGCTAGTTACAAAAATAAAATCGCCAAAGGTTCCATGGACAACCACAAGGCATTCTACAGTTATGTCAAGAATCTAAATGGCAATGCTCAGATCTGCTCTGAGCTACAACAGAATGGCATCAAATATACTGATCCCAAGGATATTGCCAGTATCCTGGCAGATTGATTCAGTGCCAACTTCACCCCCCTTTCACCCCCAAAACGGCCCATCTCAATATCAAAAGATTCCCAAATTCTGGTAATCACGGCCACAGAGGTACAAAACGCACTCTCCAAAGCTAAGAATACAGCATCCATGGGACCAGATGACATACCGGGCTGTGTACTACATGAACTACAAAATAAACTGGCACCCCACCTAAGTGTCATGTTTAATCATAGCCTCACCTTAGGCTTCGTAGTGGCACACAACTACCGTTATCCCACTCCACAAGGAGGGATCCACCTTGGATCCCGGGAACTATCGTCCCATCAGTCTGATGAGCATGATCTGCAAAGCCATGGAATGTATTATCATGGAACTTATAAACAAAGACATTGGCAACCTTCAAACACTGGACCCCACCCAGTTTGGCTTCATAAAGGGCCAATCGTGTCTCCTCAACCTGATTGACTTCTTCGAATCAGTCTCCAGAGCCATGGACAAGGGTAAGGCGGTCCACACAGCCTATCTGGGCCTCACCAAGGCCTTCAACATCATCCCCCATTCTGGAATCATAGATAAACTTACTAAGCTGGGCATTAATCCCTACATCACTTGATGGGTTGCCAACTGGCTTACTGACAGAACCTACACTGTAAAAGTAGTCGACTCAAAATCCACCTCCAGACAAGTGACAAGCGGAGTACCTCAGGGTTCAATCCTGGGACTGCTCTTGTTTGGCATCTACTTCTCTGAAGTACAGGCCAGCACTAAGGGACTCTGGCTAACAAAGTTTGCAGATGACTGCAAACTGGGAGCCATTATTAAATCCCCAAATGATGTGGCTATTCTACAAAAGGGCCTTATAAAAACAGATGCTTGGTGCCGGAGACATGGGCTCAAGCTTAATGCCAAGAAATGCATAGTTATCCCCTTTGGGAAAAACCAAGTACCCATGAATTGCCACATAAGTGGCAGTACACTAAACACCAAAAGTATGATAAGGGACTTAGGGACACAAGTGGACAGTGGTCTCACCTTCGATAACCACATAGCCACAACAGTCAGGAAATCCTTCTATGTGGCGCACCTCATCACTAAGGGCTTTTCATCCAGAAAAAAGGAGGCCATTGTCCCACTGTAGTCATTCCTTATTAGACCCATTATAGAGTACAATGCCCCATTTGGTATGTACCTCACAAGACACCTGCAACAACTAGAAAGGCCACAGAAATACCTCACTAAAAGAATCACAGGCCTAAAGCAGGTGCCCTATGCTGACCGTCTAAAACAAACTCCATCTATACTCTGTCACATATCGCCTACTCAGAGGTGATTTCTGCTTAACATACAAGGCCATGTCAAACCCAGTGCTGTTGGACATGCTACACTTAAAGAAATCCCAATCCCTCAGAGCCACATGCTCCAGGGATCTAAACAAAATGTGATGGAGGGATAGGTTCCTGACCCAGAGACTCCCCATACTCTGAAATAGACTGCCCATACATGTCAAGCTGAGTGCCTCTTTGGCCCTCTTCAAAAGGAACCTTGAAGACTGGATGGAAGATAGGAAATTCACCCCGGGGATCATGTCAGTCACCCTGCTAGACAGGGGACCAGGGAAGTAAATATTCTGGGAAGAAATAGCCAGGGAAATGTTATGGCTAGGGTTGTATAGGCCCTAGGGCCAATGGCCTAGTACCAACCTATGAACCTATACACAAAGTAAAAGAACAGATGGAGAGGTCAGCAGAAATAAAAATACAACTATGACAGAAGAAATACCAGAACCCAGTGATGATCTTGTTAGTACAGCAGCTGAACAAAGAATTCTATGCAATTCATTTAGATGGTTAGTCATACAAAAGAAATCACAGACATTTGTACAAACCAGACACATCAAAGACAAACAACAACCAGACATCTAAAACCAGCCCTGTCATGAGAAATTAGAGAATGTGCAAACTGTGATCTCCAAATTAAGCTATAATGCAACAAAAAGTGTACAGCAGGCAAGCTCAACTGTCCGGTGAAATTTTCCACTCAAAAATCCCTGAAGCAACCAGGCTAGTGTATAGAATATTTCAGACTTAAAATGATTCTAAGAACTGAGAAGATTCAGTTACTAAAAGGGTAATTGTGAATATGTAAAAAAGTGTAGTGTTTGTTTTTTATGTCCTCCACTGTGCGGCAGTGTTTTCGGTGAAGTGCACTTAGGCAAAAGTTCACTTTAGTTAAAGTGAACTTTCGCAGAAATGAGGCTTCCTATTACAAGTTCAAAGTAATGAACTTTCGTTCTTGTAATAGGAATCCATATATATATATATATATATACATATATATATATATATATATATATATATATATAGTTGACAGACGAGATCAGACAGGAGTCCCCGTGGACTATGATGTTTGCAGATGACATTGTGATCCGTAGTGAGAGTAGGGAACAGGTGGAGGAGACCCTGGAGAGATAGAAATATGCTCTAGAGAGAAGAGGATATAGATCTACTTTTAAATAATGGATTACCAAACTCCTGAACCACAGAATATCGAGACCAGGACATCAAAACTCCTATTTCCTGAATGTTTAAAACATTGAATATCAAAATTCCGAAAGGAAGTTACTAATTGTGCATTATACTTGCAAATTGTATGGTATCCCTTTAAGGTTTCTTAGTTTGTAAGAAAAAAGGTATGGCGGATGTTAAGTTCTGAGTTAGTGAACTGTTGAGTAGGTATGGATTTATAAGAGGTTTGAAAAAGGCGCTCTAGTTGTTGCAACTGAAGGGTAAGTGTACTATGTGGACTAGGCTGTATAAATAAAAACATATTTGCGTTTTAATTGCAATCGTGAGGGGAAATGTTTTAGATAGAGGTGTTTTTGTGTATTTAGTAAATGGTCAACAGTTAAAGAATTATGTTGTCTATATTAAGAGAACTGTAGATATGCAGCCATACAGCACGGAATGGTATATTTACCCTCTTCTTCAGTGTAGTGCGACTTCGGAGTTGATATAGTTAATTAGCAGGGGGGCTTGCTTAAATGTAGAGAAGTAGATGGTGATTTATTTTTATTTGTTTTTGCATTTTGTAGTGGTGTAGGGCAGGAAGGTCAGGTTTGCTTCTTTTGTTTCGATACTGTGAGTGTTGATGTTGAAAACAGCATTTTCGACATTCTGGTCTTGATATTCTGTGGTTTGAGATTTTGGTAATTCATTATTTAAAAGTAGCTCCATATATATATATATATATATATATATATATATCTGTTGTTGCTGTGTCTTTCGGCTTTTCCCGGTTAGAGGTCGCCACAGCGGAAAGCTCCATATATATCTATATATATATATATATATATATATGTATGTATGTATATGGGTTCCATACACTAGATCGAATTTTCACTAATTCGAAATAGTGCATGGAATGCTCACTGCAGCAAAAGTGCACTTAATCGAAAGTGCACTTACGCGAAGTTCAGTACAATGAACTGGTGTTGTACTGAACTTCCGTGCAGTACTCACGGACCTTAGGGTTAGGGCATGGGTCATAGTAAGGGAATAGCCCGTAGGGCTATCCCCTAACCATGACCCATGCCCTAACCCTAAGGTCCGTGATGACTGCAGCGCAGTGAAGGACATAGCAATGTCCTGCACTATGGTGAGATAGTCACGAACCTTAGGGTTAGGGCATGGGTTAGGGTAAGGGGATAGCATCACTAACTATCCCCTTACCCTAACCCATGCCCTAACCCTAAGGTCTGTGACTATCGCACCATAGTGGAGGACATAGCTTGTTTTTTATGTCCTCCACTGTGCTGCGGTGTTTTCGGTGAAGTGCACTTAGGCAAAAGTTCACTTTCGTTAAAGTGAACTTTCGCAGAAGTGAGGCTTCCTATTACAATTTCGAAGTAGTGAACTTTCATTCTTGTAATAGGAATCCACATATATATATATATATATATATATATATATATATATATATAGTTGACAGACGAGATCAGACAGGAGTCCCCGTGGACTATGATGTTTTCAGATGACATTGTGATCTGTAGTGAGAGTAGGGAACAGGTGGAGGAGACCCTGGAGAGATGGAGATATGCTCTAGAGAGAGGAGGAATGAAGGTCAGCAGGACTAAGACAGAATATATGTGTGTGAATGAGAGGGAGGATAGAGGAATGGTGAGGATGCAAGGAGTAGAGGGGGTGAAGGTGGATGAGTTTAAATACTTGGGATCAATAGTTCAGAGTAATGGTGGGTGTGGAAGAGAAGTGAAGAAGAGAGTACAGGCAGGATGGAGTGGGTGGAGAAGAGTGTCAGGAGTGATTTGTGACAGACGAGTACCAGTAAGAGTGAAAGGGATGGTCTACAAGAGGGTAGTGAGACCAGTATGTAATATGGGTTGGAGACAGTGAAAAGGCAGGAGTTAGAGCTGGATGTGGCAGAGTTAAAGATGTTAAGATTTGCACTGGGTGTGATGAGGGTGGACAGGATTAGGAATAAGTATATTAGAGGGTCAGCCCAGGTTGGAAGGTTTGGATACAAAGCCAGAGAGGCAAGATTACTTTGGTCTGGACATGTGCTGAGGAGGGATGCTGAGTATATTGGGAAAAGATGCTAAGGATGAAGCTGCCAGGTAACAGGAAAAGAGGAAGGCCTAAGATAAGGTTTATGGATGTGGTGAGAGAGGACATGCAGGTGGTTGGTGTGACACAGCAAGATGCAGAGGACAGGAAGAAATGGAAACAGATGATCCACTGTGGCGACCCATAACGGGAACAGCTGAAAGAAGATGATGATGTATGTCTATATAGATACGTGTGTGTATGTGTGTATGCATGTTACTTTATTTGAGCTATTATTCTGTGTACCAGAGCTCAATGGAAAAAACTGACTGACTGATAGCTAGGAGAATGGAGGACTTGGCCCAGTTTTGGACCATGTTAAGTCCTGTTTGGAGGTATATCAGAAGAAAAGACAACCTTCCCTCCAGCTGGACTCTTGTTAAAGCTGTTTCTAACTTTTGATATGTATTATAGCTATATCTATACCTATATCTAGATCAGTGAAGTAAAATGAGTTATATAGCCTTAATGCTGAGGAACTACCTAAATGATCTGCATATCATATGGTGCACAGAACTTCCAGATAACTCAGTTGGAATATAGACCTCATGGAAGGTAGACCATATACCCCATCTGACTTAATTATTATGTCTCCTGACATGAGACATAACGTAACAGTAAACACGGTACAAAAAGTTCAGTTTCTGCATTACATGTTCTACCTTTGTAAAACCATATAGTCTGTGTAAAATTAGGTCTTCTGTTGCATAAGGATAAAATCTAACCTGCTATACAAGCTGATCTGGAATTTTAATAGTTTTTATTTGATAAATCTCTTTATGTGGCATTGTACAGGGTGCATTATATAAATAAATTGGGGATAATATTCCTGATTTGTGAGCTCAGTTTTGTAAAAGTTTCTTTTTGAAGAAAGAATATGCGTCAATTTAAGTCTTATCTTATATACAGCAAAATATTCTCAGTCATATACACAAGATAATATTTAACATATAGTTTCCGTGCAAGTGCATAGTTTTGTAATTTTGAAAGTCATTATTTTTATTATCTTAGACATTTTTCATATAAATACAATTAAATATATATATATATATATATATATATATATATATATATATATATATATATATATATATATTTTATATGACATACTGCCAAAAATTCTTTCTTGATTTATGTTTACACAGACACACACATACACACAGTCTATAGCGACAAATTGTACTACAATGACTATTCAATATATTAAAACCCTTTAAATGGATGTTACCCTGACACAGTCCACATCAAAACTAAAACTAATTTTGCAGGAAACCAAGCTCCACTGCACCCCATATATGTTAAATATCCCAACTTCAAGACTGCACAACAGTGGGGAATAAGGCAAATTCCATTATCCCATTACGTGCAATTTCAGACAGAGCACACACCATGCAGTATACCCCTAGCAGTGTAAGTGAATCCAACAGAAAGATTCACAGCATTGCTGATACTAAATGAACAGCACATGGCCAAACAGCTGCATATATATTGGTGCAATAAACTTTGATACAATGCAGAATTCAGACTTTTTGATGACGTGTATCTTGATCAAACAATTTGACTCCAAGTGGAATATTACTTTATTCCTCACTGAAAAAATGGCCAAAGATAGATCAGTTTCACTATGAAAGATTTATTAGTATCTTATCAAATGTAATACCAACATCTTTATATACCCACAAGATCTCATAAGATCAGTTGAACATTCATTAGACACAGAAAATATAGATCTGTTTCACTATGAAAGCTTCATCAATATCTAATCAAATGTGCTATCAACATCACCTACAAGATCTCATAAGATCAACTGAACATTCATTAGACAAAGAAAATTCTAAATGTCAATATTATTAAACATACAAAAAGTGGAAAAAGTTACTGATATTTAGTTTAATAGAAAACCATGCTTTATAAATGTCCTTTTAAGCCTGGAGGGTATGAAGACACGGTTTTTAACAGACAAAACCTTTCCTTATTATCTACAATTATCATTCATGATTGTGGTGCCTCCTACTACATATTACCTTACCAATGCTAATAAACATGAATTTGACTGTAGGATTTTTTAAATATTTAAATAAATCACTTATTATCTTGGAACAGTTGATATAATTTAAATGTACACTTATTTTCTCCTTGAACATCTATCTTGTATGTGTAACACAAAATAAACCACACACACACACACACACACACGCGCGCACACACACACGCACACACACACACACACACACACACACACACACACACACACACACACACACACACACACACACACACACATTGCCAAGTCAACAACTCCCTGATAATCACAAGTAATAAAATGCTTACTATTAAATATTTTTGTAGAGTTGTTCATAGAAAACAAATGACACTTTGGAATATTCTTGCACAGTGTACAATATCCAGTGTGGTTAAATCCCGTTAATGCTGGCACGTTCCTTACATTCACATCACCACATTTATAACTGGACATATATTGGCTATAAGTCTTCCACTATGACAACTAAACTTACGCAGAGTAGCTACACTGGCACTCAGCAGTAGATTCCCTAATACAACTGGCCATCATTTATTACTGATTTGTAAAACTGAAGTTATTACCACAAATTGTTGTTAATCTAATAGTACTAACCTACTCATATGTCACTTTTCTTGATATCGGAGTAGTTAGCTTCTTATCATATTATTAATCTGTAGTTGTATATCCTAAATCTGATAGAAATTACAACCTCTACGTACTAATCTATGTTCAAAATCAAAAGCTGTTGATCTATAACCATCAATGGTGCTACATATGTGTCTGTTTAAATTTGGGATTTTAGTATATTTTGTGCTATATGTAGAAGGTAACAAATGGAATTAAAAGGGATTAGTTCTCATTAAAATTATTCTTATACAAGTCTGTAATCAATCTACATTCCAGCATTTTTCTTAGCGTGATGTCAAGATAATCAACAATAAACAACTCGGCTTTAAATGTGAACTGAAATCCAAACTTATTTTGATCCAAATATTACACAACATTTTTAAGCTAAACAACTATCACTTCCATCATAGCTTTATGACACCCAGGTATCTACATCACCTAATAACATGATGAATATACCTGCTTGGGTACTATTAGAATATTCAGGTGTTCAAAAAAATCCCATAAAGAGATCTGAATATATGGTCACAAATGCTGTCCCTATAACAATTCCATTCATCTGTAACTAACAATTTTTGTTAAAATAAATTCTTAGTATCACCTCAGAAAATTGAATTAAAAAAAATCATTAAACTAAGTAGAGTATAGATCGCAACATTCTAGCCAGTATCCTAAAGCTGATGAGCCTCCTTCACTGGGGAATACTGGTGTCTAGGAAACATACATTCAAAGTACATAAATAAGACTGTCTTTGCATCTGAACAGCTGACATTAACTGGGGAAACTCTGTGGCATCCCTGATACATGTCCTTACAGATGGAAGTAAACTTCTAAAACAATTTTCCAAGACCTTAGACAGGGGTTCAGTTAGGGGGCCCTGTTCAGAAACTATGGGTCTGCTTGGAGATTTATTCCTATTTGTATGTATTTTTGGTAAAACATAGAAAATTTATGTTTTGGGGATTTCTTCAGCTAATGCCTTCATTAATGATTCTGAAATTACCTCAAATTGAATAATTTTTCCAAGAATTCATTAAGTTATTGTTTAAACATTAATGTGGGGTCAGTCAGAAGTTTCACATAGAACATAGAAATATTCATTTGTTCAAACTACTGTATATGGGGAAACAACTCCACACCACTACATCCCCACTATTATCTCTGAAGTGACAACAGAATTACTCTGATAACAGAATTTAAGCAATGCTGTATGTTCCACCAAAGCCAAAATTCTTCCAAAATTTCTAAAAATATTTTCATAGTCACAAAACAATTCCTTCACAACTAATTCTAAATACAGCTTTAGTGCTGGAAAATAATTTGGTTGAAATTTAGACTTTTATATCTGAATTGAACAACATTTATATGTGATTACAAACATCTTGATCATATAGTCATCATATATCCCTAACACTGACAGTAATATAGTGGTTTAGTTATTACAGTGCATTGCAAATGCACAACAAATGAATGTGAACCCTTTGTAAAAGAAATAAAAGAGTGACGGCACTCTGTCTTACACACAAAGCACTGAAAACAGCTTCTATGAAGCCATCACTAGAGTCACAGAGTACCTACATTTACAACACTAACCCTAGCATCATAGTACAATAATGTACAACAAATGCTAAGCAAGATAGTTTGCCTGTTTCTAGTTACTTGTTTTCTGTAGCTTATTGCATAACAACTACAGTATGTTATTCTAGTACAATGCTAGTATTAGTGTTATACAACTTTGGGCATTGTCTGTGACTTTCTACAAATTGTTTTATAAAAACTTATTTTAAAATACTGATTGTACTATCACTAAAATGTACAGTTGCATAAGAACTTACCATATTAGTAGACGTCATACTGATCACTGTTGCAATATTCAAAACTGCTGAGTTACCTTTCCAAATAACCAGGACTTCCAGCCAGGGCAACAAAGCCAAAACCTTCCATAAAGCCATACATCCGATGTATGACCTAAGCCCGCAAGTGTAAAGGTGCATAAGTTGATGTATGAGTGTAAATCCTCATACTATCTCCAAGCCAGTAAGCCTGAAGAGGCTTGAGAGGCTAATTTAACTGGTCAGCTAACAGGGAAGAGGAAGAAAGGCAGTGATGCCCCACAGTACATCAGGGGAAAATGAAGAAGTATTAAGAAAAGTGGAGAAGGAAGAGAGGGAAAAATAGTGAAACAGTAAAGTGTAGGACATCTACTGTTACGGTAAGTTCTTAAACAACTGTACTATGTCCTTCCTTAGATCACTATTGCAGTATTCCAAGCGGTTGGGTGATTCCCAAAGCTTAAGATGAAAGAAGGGTAATAGGATGCTGAATAGGAGAATTGTCCAGTAGAATAGGCACTCTGTAATGTTTTGTAAAAGCATGTGCTGAAGACCAAGCAGCTGCTTCAAAAATGGTTCTAGAATCAATCCCCTTGTAAAAAGCTCCAAAACAGGCTACTGCTCTGGTAGAATGTGCCTTTGCTGGACAGGTAAGGGTTTGCCTGCAGAGCATAGTACAAGACAATGGATTTTGAGATCTGGATGACAATAGTTTGTTTAGAAACTGGGTTCCCTACTTCTGAATCCTGAATGAGAAAAACAGTTGGTCTGACTTGCAGATATCCCTTATCTCATCTAAGTAAAATCTGAACTATCTATGCACATCAAGGGAATGGAATCTTCCCCCATTTTGTGTAAGATGGGTACGTTAATGGCCTGATTAAGGGACAGTTCATTCACCACTCTGGGCAAGAATGAGAAATTGTCCCTTAATGAAGCACTATCCTTTTGAAAAATCAAGAAGGAATGGATATCCACAAGGGCCTGTAACTCTGAGACTCTTCTGACAGAGGTAAAGGCTACTAGTAGACTGGTTTTGCAGGTACAGAATTTAATAGAAGCAGAAGCTGCTGTCTCAAAGGGAGGTACAGTACGTTTTTCCAGCACAAAATTCAGGTTCCAAGCTGGGGGGACAGCTTTCCTAGGAAGTTTTAGGTGTAGTTCACCTTTAAGGAACTGTTTAACCTCTAGTCTAGCCAGAAGAGGAAATCCAGAAGTAGACAAACAGATATAGCTGAACTGTGTTCCTTAAAACTGAACATTTTACAGCAGATTTCTGTCATTCAGACAGATAGGAGTGGACCAGTAAAGAGTTAGCTTGAGCACAGTCCTGTTTGTAGACAGACACCACATAGAAAATCTTTTCCAGTCAGCTATGTAAGCTTTTCTGTTAGAAGGTTTCTTTGCCTCCTGGAGAACATTCAACATGTCCTGAGAGAGAATTAGTGTCTAGAAGGGATCATAATCCTATCATTCAACCTGAAAGATTGAAGGGTGATAGGTATGGATGTAGGAGCAAGTCCTTCTGCTGGGTGAGAAAGTCCACTGTGCAGGGAAGTTTCTGGTGATGTCCCTTGGTTAAATGGAATAGAACAGGTAAACAATGCTGCCTTGCCTAAAAGGGAGTTACAAGTAGGATCTTTGGGTGTTGATTTTCTATCTTTACTGAGACCTTGAGAAAAAAGGTAAGTGTAGGGAAGGCATAAAGGCACTACCCCCTCCAGGGAAAGGACACTGCAACAACTTTTCAAGCTTGAAGACAATACATCTTGCTGCAGAAAAGTGGAAGTTGTTTGTTTGTTTTTGATGGAGGTAAAAAGATCTATCTGAGGAACCCCCCATTTGTGGACTATGTCTAGGAAGATACCCTGTTCAGCATCCATTCTTGGGGTTCTTCCCTTGATCTGCTTAGACTATCTGTTAAGATATTTTTCTGTAAAGGAATGTAAACTGCTTTGGAGGGGTACTTGCTTTTGTGGATTGTTCCCCAGTTAAAAGGGCCAGTTGGCACAGTTGGTAAGATATAGTGCCCCCTGCTTGTTTATCTAATATGTGACTGTGGTGTTGTTTGTGAACACTCTTAAAGGACCTGGTTTACAATGGTAGCTGAAGGTCTGTAGAGCCTGTAGTAGTGCTCTCATTTCCTTCAGAATTATGTGTTCTCATCTATAACCTTTCAGAGTTTGGCATTGTCTTAATTTTACGTGACTGAATTGTTTTATATACTTTCTGGCATTGTTTTCTGTTTCTCATCTGTCCTGAAACTGCCCCCCCCACCCTATTCTTGTGGTGTTGTTATAGTTGGTTTCTTTGCAGTTGCCCGCCCCTACTTTAAATTTGATCTGGGACACCCCTCCCAGTCTGGTGTTCACTCTACTTAATACAAAGAGGACATTTGAGAAGGCCAACCCACTTAGGTTCTTAACCTTGAGCTTTTCTGAATTTCTTCTGCTCCTTCTTCCTCTCTCCTTGCACTTTACTTAAAAAATGCACTTTATTTTGCTTTTGCATCTTAAAATTACTCAATTGTATTTATTCTGCTCCATTTATTACTGCTTGGTAGTAGCCTGATTAAATTGTAACTGTTATTCTAAGCCTCTTGGTTTAAGCACTTGGGCTCCAGGCCAGTTGTTTTACATTAAGAAGGTTTATGGCCTGCACTGTTCTGGCAGGACAGGTAGCTTACATCCTTCTAAGTTGGGAATTGCTGATTGAAGGCTCAGTGTTTGTTATTCTAAAAGTGTATTAGTTCTGGTTAAAGCATTTGGACTTCAGGCCAGTTATTTTTAATTAAGAATGTTTGTGGTCTGCACTCTTGTGGGAGGAGAGGCTAGATTCTACCCTCCTGAGTTGGGAATTTCTGGCTAAAGGCTTATAGTGTCTGCTTATTTGAACTGTTTCTTTCTGAAATTGATGTGCCTTGTTTGCTGTAGCATAGACTTGATTCAGACATCCTGAATCTAACTTTGTTTATATAACTTGAGCACTAATCAAGGCCATCTTTTTTGGAAAAGGTTCCCCTGCACCCTAGTGGCAGTAGTGTGCAGTTAGAACTTGTCTGATTGAAGACTGCTGGAACAGGGCTCAGTTTTGAGCTTTTTTACTGGTTAATTGGGTAATCTGTTTAAATCAGTTTGCTTGTTTTCTATTGTTATATAAAAAAATTGCACTTTATTCATCTGCTTTTACTGTATTTGGGTTTTTCCTACTTTATTATGCTTTTGCTGCCTGTTCTTAAAAGTACTTAATTGCATTTATTCTGCTGCATTCATTACTAATTGTTAGTAGCCTGATTAAATTGTAACTGTTATTCTAAGCTATTGGTTGAAGCACTTGGGCTTCAGACCAGTTGTTTTACATTAAGAAGGTTTGTGGCCTGCATTTTTGTGGCAGGACAGGTAGCTTACATCCTTCTAAGTTGGTAGTTGCTGATTGAAGGCTTAGTGTTTGTTATTATAAAAGTGCATTAGTTCTGGTTTAAGTACTTGGGCTTCGGGTCAGTTATTTTACATTAAGAAGGTGTGGTCTGCACTCTTGTGGGAGGAGAGGGTAGATGCTGTCCTTCTGAGCTGGGATTTTCTGGTTAAAGGCTTATTGTGCCTGCTTATTTGAACTGTTTCTTTCTGAAATTGGTACGCCTTTTTTTGCTGTAGCATAGACTAAATTCAGACCTGCTGAATTTAGCTTTGGTTCTATAACTTGAGCACTAATCCAGACCATCTTTGTTTTGGAGAGGGTTCCCCCTGCACCCTAGTGGTAGGAGTGTGCAGTTAGAACTTGTCTGATTGAAGACTGCTGGAACGGGGCTCAGTTTTTAGCTTTTTATTGGTTAATTGGTTAATTTGTTTAAATCAGTTCACTCATTTGCTACTGTTATATAAAAAATACACTTTATGCATCGTCACTTAGCTAGGGTTAAACTATTCCCGGCACCATAAAGTCTGCTCTTTAAATTTTCCCTTAAAACTAGCCAGTTTTTTAGTTTTAGCACTCAAATCTGATTCTTTGAGCTCAGCACTTGTTCAGAACTCGTTGTAAGCACTAAATAAGCTACAAATTACTACACTCAACTTTCCTTACTTGTCTAGAGGTCCGATCTGACCATAAGCTAATTACCCTAGATATTCACATCCTGCCCCCACCCCCCATTAAGGAAACCATGGTAAAACATTTCTCCAAAGCCAACTTCATGCTTCTTAAGGCAGAAGTGGTGAACTTCATGACACCCATGCAGATGGACAATACAGTTACGACTACTGAATCCTACACAATTGCACTTTATAAGCACTTACATGAGTGCATGGATCGTGCTAGCCCAAACAGAACCAAGACGCTATCCTCCAAAAAAAGGAAGCCAATCTGGAGGTCCCCTGCCATAAACAAACTGTACAACAGAAGGAAGACACTGTTTGAAAAGAGAGTAAAATCCCATGAGTGGAGGAGCTCCCTGGTCAGCCTCAGTAAGAAGCTGCGATCCCTGATAAAATCCACCAAAGCTAGTTATGAAAACAAAATTGCCACTGATTCTAAAGACAACCACAAAACATTCTATAGCTATATCAAGAATCTCAATGGCATCACTCAGATCTGCTCTGTGTTACAGCACAATTGCACTAAATATACAGACCCAACTGATATTGCCAACATCCTGGCAGATAGGTTCAGTGCTAACTTTACTCCCCTCTCACCCCCTAAAGAGCCCATCTCTATACCAGAAGAATGCAAAGTTCCTGTAATCACGGCTGTATGGGTAAAAACCACACTCTCCAAAGCCAAGAACACAGCATCCATGGGACCAGACAACATCCCAGGCTGCATTCTACATGAACTACAGAACGAACTGGCACCCCACCTAAGTACCATGTTCAATCATAGCCTCACCTCAGGCTTTGTACCTGCTGAATGGTGCACAGTGACGTTTATCCCACTCCACAAGGGGGGGAGCCACCACAGGCCCCGGGAACTACAGCTCCATTAGCCTGACGAGCCTGGTCTGCAAGGCCATGGAACGTATCATCATGGAACTTACAAACAAAGACATTGGTAATCTCCAAACTCTGGACCCCACCCAGTTCGGGTTTGTAAAAGGCAGATCATGTCTCCTAAACCTGATAGACTTCTTTGAAACAGTCACCAAAGCCATAGACAAGGGTAAGGTGGTTCACACAGCCTATCTAGATCTTGCCAAGGCTTTCAACACCATCCCCCACTCTGGAATTATAGATAAACACACTAAACTAGGTATAAATCCCTATGTCACAAGATGGGTTGCCAACTGGCTCACTGACAGAACCCACACTGTGGAAGTAGCAGACTCCAAATCCGACATCAGACCAGTGACAAGTGGAGTACCACAGGGTTCAGTCCTGGGTCCTCTCCTGTTTGGTATCCACTTCTCTGAAGTGCAGGCTAACACAGAAGGTCTTTGGCTAATGAAGTTCGCAGATGACTGCAAACTAGGAGCCATAATCGAAACTCCTAATGATGTGGACATCCTACAAAAGGGCCTCACTGAGACAGATGCCTGGTGTCAAAGCCATGGCCTCAAGCTCAATGCCAAAAAGTGCATTGTCATCCCCTTTGGTAAAAACTCTGTACTCATGAACTACCACATAGGCGGTAGTATACTTAACACCGAAAGTGTGATAAAAGACCTTGGGACACAGGTGGACAGTAGTCTCTCCTTTGATAATCACATCGCCACAGTAGTCAGGAAATACTTCTACGTGGCACACCTCATCAGAAAAGGTTTCTCATCCAGAAAAAAAGAGGTTATTGTTCTCCTCTACTCATCACTCATTAGACCCATTATAGAGTACAATGCCCCGTTTGGTATGTACCTCACAAGACATCTACAACAACTGGAAAGGATGCAGAAATACATCACAAAGAGGATTACCGGCCTCAAACAGATGCCCTCATGAACCGTCTCAAAAAACTCCAGCTTTACTCCGTCGCATATCGCCTACTCAGAGGTGATCTCTGCCTAACATACAAAGTTATGTCAAACCCAGAGCTGTTGGACATGCTCCACTTAAAGAAATCCCAATCCCCTCCGAACTACACGCTCCAGGGACCTAAACCTTGTCACCACAATAAACAGAACATGCCGGAGGGATAGATTCCTGCCCCAGAGACTTCCCATACTCCGGAATAAGCTACCTATCTATATCAAACAAAGCTCCTCATTAGCACTCTTCAAGAAAAATCTTGATGATTGGATGGGAAATAGGAAATTCACTGAAGGGATCACCTCTGTGGCTCTGCTCGACAGTGGCACAGGAAAATAATTTTCTTGGGTGGCAAAAGCCAGGGTACCTTTTTGGCTGGGCTTATATAGGCCCCAGGGCCGATAGCCTAGTACCTACCTATGAACCTATGAAAACAGTTTTTAGTACTTAATAAATAAGCACCTATTCAGGCACCTATTCAGGCATGTCTAAGGGTCAGCTCCCAGTGTTTTCTCCTGTCTACCTGATGAATCTGGGCATCTTGGGGCAATGCAGCAATTGCCTCAGGTACACAGACAACCCTCTCCTCCTGCCACCCAACACTACAACCTGTGAGAGATGCACTTATATAGCCAAACTGGAAGTGAAGCTCTCTTCACCCAAGACTGGACTAGACAGTCAAGAGGAGAAACTAAACACTTGCACCACACTCATCACATAGTCCATCAAAACCTACACCATCAAAACAGACACATAGAAACACAAAACACACACTTACATTCATGGAGGCTCTCAATAAAAATCTGCTCAAGCAACAGAGACCTCCAAAGCAGAAACGCAAGCAACCTCCACCCCCCAACACAACCCAAATGACACATTTCCCACAAACTCAATGTGCCACTCAACCACAGCCCATAAGGCATAATAACGTACCCAACACTCTAGTCATAGGTGACCCTGTAGTCAGGCACACTGATGTTCCACTCACCAGGCTAAACAAGGAGAAAGTTACTGTCAGATGCCTGTCAGGTGCCAGGATCTGCCACATAACGCACGCACTCAGGTCACTCCACAACAAGTACAAATATGACTCTTTCATTGTCCATGTTGGTGTGAATGACCTGAGACGTACCTTCCTGGACTACATGAAAAGAGACATGGAGGAGCTCTCCAATCTTGTAGCCCAGGCAGGTATGACCCTAGCCCTGAGTAGCACCCTGCCATCACCCAGAATGATACCACAGTACAAGGACAAAATGATTGACTTCAACAAATGGCTAAGCTTCTGGTGTCATTCTAAGGGGATCCAGTATCTTGTCTGCTTGGGATGACATGATCAACATACCATGATGCTTTGCTAGAGATGGCCTGCACCTGCCGCCCTTGGGATTCCTGATACTGGCTAAGGCTCTTGCCACCCCTGCAGTGCCTTTTTTAGGCAATGTTCAAATGACAAATTCACCACCATAACAGGTACAAGCAAGCAAAATCTGAGGGTAATGCTACTCAATGCTAGAAGTCTAAACCTCTAAATGCATTCACTCAAGACACTCCTTAAAATGGAGAACATTGACATCTGTGCAGTGACAAAGACCTGGTTCAAGGCTCAAGAGAGCACCCCTGCATTACCAGGCTATAATTCAAGCCACACCTTTCGGCCACCTAACCTGGAACAAAACACTAAAGGCGGAGGCGTGTCCATATTCATTAAGAATATCCACACCTCCAGGCTAGTTGCTCAGCATAATGCATCTGAGATTATCCAAGTGCAACTAACTCTGGGCAAGACTGCAATCCAAATTGTAACTTGCTACAGATCCCCCACCATGCCCCAGGATTCCCACTCCTCATTTCTTCATACACTGGAAAATATTAGGGTACAACCCAACACCCTCATAATGGGTGATTTCAACTACCCCATCATTAACTGGGAAAACTACTCATGTACCAACTATTTTGCTCAACATTTTCTGGAATTCATAAATTACAACGCCTTAGATCAACTTATCCACACTCCCAACAGGGGCAGCAATATCCTATACCTGGTCATTACCAACATGGGCAACCAGTGTTCCACACCAGAGGTCAATTCCTCGTGGTCAGATCCGACCACAAGCTAATCACCCTAGACATCCACATCCTGCCCGCATCCCCCCCCCATTAGGGAAACCACCGTAAAAAATTTCTCCAAAGCCAACTTCACACTTTTTAAGACAGAAGCGGCAAACTTCATGACACCCATGCAGACG
The DNA here is from genome assembly GCF_019279795.1 of Protopterus annectens. Taxonomy (NCBI): domain Eukaryota; kingdom Metazoa; phylum Chordata; order Ceratodontiformes; family Protopteridae; genus Protopterus; species Protopterus annectens. Next base: position 425,523,815 of record NC_056748.1, on the reverse strand, counting down.
GACAATAGAGGTACGACAGCTGAATCCTACACAAATGCACTTTATAAGCACTTACACGAGTGCATGGATCATGCTATTCCTAACAGAACCAAGATGCTATCGTCCAAAAAAAGAAAGCCAATCTGGTGGTCCCCTGCCATAAACAAACTCTACAACAGAAGAAAGAAACTGTTGCAAAAAAGAGTAAAATCCCATGATTGGAGGAACTCCCTAGTCAGCCTCAGTAAGAAGCTGAGATCCCTCATAAAATCCTCCAAAGCTAGTTACGAAAACAAAATCACCACTTATTCTAAAGACAACCACAAAGCATTCTATAGCTATGTGAAGAATCTCAATGGCAACACTCAGCTCTGCTCTGAATTACAGCACAATGGCACTAAATATACAGAACCAACTGATATTGCCAACATCCTGGCAGATAGGTTCAGTGCTAACTTTACCCCTCTCTCATCCCCTAAAGGGCCCATCTCTATACCGGAAGAATGCAAAGTTGCTGTAATCATGGCTGCACAGGTAAAAAACACATTCTCCAAAGCCAAGAACACAGCATCCATGGGACCTGACAACATCCCAGGCTGTGCTCTACATGATGTACAGAATGAACTGGCACCCCACCTAAGCATCATGTTCAATCATAGCCTCACCTCAGGCTTTGTGCCCAGTGAATGGCGCACGGTGACAGTTAACCCACTCCACAAAGGGGGAGCCACCACAGTCCCCGGGAACTACTGCCCCATTAGCCTAACAAGCCTGGTCTGCAAGGCCATTGAACGTATCATCATGGAACTTATAAACAAAGACATTGGTAAGCTCCAAACTCTGGACCCCACCCAGTTTGGGTTTGTAAAAGGCAGATCGTGTCTCCTAAACCTGACAGACTTCTTTGAAGCAGTCACCAAAGCAGTAGACGAGGGTAAGGTGGTTCACACAGCCTATCTAGACCTCACCAAGGCTTTTGACACCATCCTCCACTCTGGAATTATAGATAAACTCACTAAACTAGGTATAAATCCCTATGTCACAAGATGGGTTGCCAACTGGCTCACTGACAGAACCCACACTGTGAAAGTAGCAGACTCCAAATCTGACTTCAGTCCAGTGACAAGTGGAGAACTACAGGGTTCAGTCCTGGGTCCTCTCCTGTTTGGTATCTACGTTTCTGAAGTACAGGCTAACACAGAAGGTCTTTGGCTAATGGTTCGCAGATGATTGCAAACTAGGAGGCATAATCGAAAACTCCTAATGATGTGGACATCCTACAAAAGAGCTTCACTGAGACAGATGCTTGGTGTCAAAGCCATGGCCTCAAGCTCAGTGCCAAAAAGTGCATTGTCATCCCCTTTGGTAAAATCTCTGTACCCATGAGCTATCACATAGGTTGTAGTCTACTTAACACTGAAAGTGTGATAACAGACCTTGGGACACAGGTGGACAGTAGTCTCTCCTTTGATAATCACATCACCACAGTAGTCAGGAAATCCTTCTACATGGCACACCTCATCACAAAAGGTTTCTCATCCTGGAAAAAAGAGGTCATTGTTCCCCTCTACTCATCACTCATTAGACCCATTACAGAGTACAATGCCTTTTTTGGTATGTACCTCACAAGACATCTACAACAACTGGAAAGGCCACAGAAATACCTCACAAAGAGGATTACCGGCCTCAAACAGATGCCCTACGCAGACCGTCTAAAAAAAACTCCAGCTTAACTCCGTTGCATATCGCCTACTGAGAGGCGATCTCTGCCTAACATACAAAGCTATCTCAAACCCAGAGCTGTTGGAGATGGTCCACTTAAAGAAATCCCAATCCCTCCGAGCTACACGCTCTAGGGTCCTAAACCTTGTCACCACAATAAACAGAACATGCTGGAGGGATAGATTCCTGTCCCAGACACTTCTCATACTCTGGAACAAACTACCTATCTATATCAAATAAAGCTCTTCATTAGTACTCTTCAAGAAAAATCTTGATGATTGGATGGAAAATAGGAAATTCACCCTGGGGATCACCTCTGGGGCTCTGCTCGACAGGGGCACAAGAAAATAATTTTCTTGGGTGGCGAAAGCCAGGGTACCTTTTTGGCTAGGCTTATATAGGCCCTAGGGCCAATAGCCTAGTACCTACCTATGAACCTAATTATGTTTTGGCCAATGAGCCAGAACTTTCAGGTTGCCTATCCAGGCTCCCCAGCATCGTTCGATGCATCTGTGTGCATCTCCTGTTTTAGTGTCTGCAGCTTGAAAGGTAGCCCAGGACTGAACTTTTTTTACATTATAGGATCTCATTCATTAAGCAAGGTAGGAGTTGAAAAACTGTATTCAGTGGCTGCTGATGCTGGGACCAGGTGGCCTTCAGGTACCACTGCATCCTACTCATGTGCAATCTGGCAAAAGTAACCAAGGGTTTGTTCACTGCCATGAGTCCTAGAACTCTCAGAAATTCCCTTGCCATGCAGGACTAGAGGGGAAGAAGAGAGTGGAAGTAACTAGAAAGACATTCAATTCAGTCTGATGGTAGGAAAGCTTTATGAGTTTGGGGTTTACTCTGCACCACAAAAAGCTGATGTCTTGGGTGAGGGGATCATTGCTGACTTTTTTATGTTGACTGTGAATCCCAAACCCTGCAGAAAGTACAGGGTGAGGCTGAGATGTGTCTTCAGAAGGCTATGATGAGGCAAAGCATTTTATGAAGACTCTTGGGGCTGTAGAAAGCCCAAAGGACAAAGCAGAGAACTGAAAATGTGATGAGCCAGCAGACATGACAGGAACATGAAGATGGGCATACTTTAAGGGCTAGGGACACTAAGAAGGTATGAGGAAGAATGACAGGTAAGAGTCTGCAGAGAAAACATTTTGAAACACGGTACCTGCAGAAAGGTGTTGAGAGCAGAGATATCCAGAAATGGTCTCCAGTTTCTTTCTTTTCTTGGTACAAGGAACAGTCTATAAACTAACCATTTTTTATATTAACTGAGAGGGAACTGGCTCTACTACACCCTGTTGAATTGGAGTTTGGATGATGGAAAAGAACAGTTAAATCTGGTTGTGAGGAAGCAGGGAAATGCTTGCAAAAGGGAGGAACTCTTTGTAAGTCAATCTATACCCATGCTGAACGATGGAGAGGACCCATTTGTCTATGTTGATGAATAACACGTTTTTTAGGGATGGAGAGAGTCTTTTGAAGAAGGGCATGGAAGGATCAAGGGGGGAAGGAAAACAGGGTAGTCAAACAGACTTCTCTGGGCAGGGAGGGCCTACCAGGTCTGGAGTCCTTCTTAGGTTTTTTCTGAAATCTTTTCCTAGGTATCTTCTTGGTCTTGTGAGAAGGCCTAGGTCCTCTTCAAGCAAAAGAAATGTACTTGGCAGGATAATTCTTTTGGTATCTGGAAACTGAAGTAACAAAGATTTATCTACAGTCCTTCATGGGCTTGCCCTGTTCCTTAAGTAGCTTGAAAAGGTCAGCAGTCTCAGGACCAAGCCACTTCAAAAAACTGGGTTTTGCTTTCTGACATTAATGAGTATATATATATATATATATATATATATATATATATATATATATATATATATATATATATATATTTCTAGGACTATTCACTGAAAGCGCATTTCACTGAAAGTCAAATGACTGTGCACAAATCACTGAAAGCTCAATTCATTGAAAACACAATTCAGTGAAACACATTTCACTGAAAGTTATATATGGCCTTTTCCCCACTGTTGTGCGACACTGGAGTTAGTATATATAGTAAGGGGGGGGTGTAGCCCCCCACATAGTTTGTTTATATATTAAGTTAAGAAAAGAGTAATTTATTGGAATTGCAAGTATCCATGTATATAGTTCAAAATATTTAAAATAGGTGGAGGGCGTGCCCCCCCCTTACTATATATACTAACTCCAGGGTCGCACTACAGTGGGGAAAAGGCCATATATAACTTTCAGTGAAATGTGTTTCAGTGAATTGAGCTTTCAGTGAATTGTGCACAGTCAAATGTGTTTCAGTGAAACGTGCTTTCAGTGAATGGTCCTAGACCCATATATATATATATATATATATATATATATATATATATATATATATATATATATAGATAGATAGATATAGATATATATCTGTGTGTGTGTGTGTGTGTGTGTGTGTGTGTATAGTTTACTATCAAAAATGTGCTTGCTACTGTTTTAACTGCTTTTCTGCAAAAAAAAGTTCTAAGCTTAATTCCCACCTTTCCTAACTAGTCTAGTCCATATACAGACTTGCTGTATCCAGGGCAGATCCAATTTTGGCATCCTGCAGACTACAAGAGCAACAGGAAGGAGAAAGAGATACTTTAAGTGCCCCATTTTGATTTTTTCCTAATGTACTGCTCTCTGCACTTGTTTTTTTTTTGTCGTTTTTAACTTATCAGCATTTATTTAAACTGCATTTGCCTTAATATTGCTACACACTCAAATGTGCTAGCTTGAACCACATTTAAAGTGTTTTTGCTACTGTTTTAACTGCTTTTCTGCAACCCCCCCAAAAAAAGTTCTAAGCTTGTTTCCCACCTTTCCTGTAACTAGTTTAGTCCAGATACAGATTTGCTGTATCCAGGTCTGTTTTGTAAGTTTCTGAGCCTCCCGACCTTCCTGTGTTCGAGGGAAGCCTTCTAGCTTATCAGTGGGAGTGGTAAGCACTAGGTAGCCTATCTACCACAAGAGGAGTGGTTTCTGGCACAGAAATTGTAGTTTATTGGCTGTTTGGGCAGTTTTTCTGTCTCTTTCAACTTTCTGGTTTAAAAGCCAGTGTCTATGGGTTTGTGCCTAATTAAGCTCCGTGGATCCAGTTTTGGTATCCTGCAGACTACAAGAGCAACAAGAAGAAGAAAGAGATATTCTGTCTCCATTTTGATTTGTTCATAATTTTCTGCTCTCTGCACTTGTTTTTAATTTATATGGATTTATTTAAACTGTATTTGCCTTAATATTGCTACACACTCAGCTTGTACTGCATTTAAAATGTTTTTGCTACTGTTCTAACTGCTTTTCTGCAAAAAAAAAAAAAAAAAAGTTCTAAGCTTGTTTCCCACTTTTCCTGTAACTAGTCTAGTCCTGATACAGATTTGCTGTATCCAGGACTGTTTTGTAAGTTTCTGAGCCCCCCCCCCCACACAGACATTGTGTTGGAGGCAAGCCTTCTAGCTTATCAGTGGGAGTGATAAGCACTAGGTATCTACCATAAGAGGAGTGGTGTCTGGCCCAGAAATTGTAGTTTATTGGCCACTTGGGCAGTTTTTCATCCCTTTCAACTTTCTGGTTTAAAAGCCTGTGTTTGCACGGGTTTGCACTTGTTTAAGCTCCAGGGATCCAATTTTGGCATCCTGCAGACTACAAGAGCAACAGGAAGGAGAAAGAGATACTGTAATTGCCTCCATTTTGATTTTTTCATAATTTACTGCTCTCTGCACTTGTTTTTTTTTGTCGTTTTTAACTTATCTGCATTTATTTAAACTGCATTTGCCTTAATATTGCAACAAACTCAAGTGTGCTAGCTTGAACGGAATTTAAAGTGTTTTTGCTACTGTTTTAACTGCTTTTCTGCAACCCCCCCCCAAAAAAAAAGTTCTAAGCTTGTTTCCCACCTTTCCTGTAACTAGTCTAGTCCAGATGCAGATTTGCAGTATCCAGGAGTGTTTTGTAAGTTTCTGAGCCCCCCGACCTTCCTGTGTTGAAGGGAAGCCTTCTAGCTTATCAGTGGGAGTGGTAAGCATTAGGTAGCCTACCTACCACAAAAGGAGTGGTTTCTGGCACAGCAATTGTAGGTTTATTGGCTGTTTGGGCAGTTTTTCTGCCTCTTTCAACTTTCTGGTTTAAAAGCCAGTGTTTACGTGGGTTTGCACTTGTTTAAGCTCAGCGGATCCAATTTTGGCATGCTGCAGACTACAAGAGCAACTGGAAGGAGAAAGAGATACTCTTAAGTGCCTCCATTTTGCTTTGTTCATAATTTACTGCTCTCTGCACTTATTTTTTGTCATTTTTAATTTATCTGCATTTCTTTAAACTGTATTTGCTTTAATATTGCTACACACACAAGTGTACTAGCTTGTACTGCATTTAAAGTGTTTTTGCTACTGTTCTAACTGCTTTTCTGCAACCCCCCCCCCAAAAGTTCTAAGCTTGTTTCCCACCTTTCCTGTAACTAGTCTAGTCCAGATACAGATTTGCTGTATTCAGGACTGTTTTGTAAGTTTCTGAGCCCCCCAGACCTTTCTGTGTTGGATTGAAGCCTTCTAGTTTATCAGTGGGAGTGGTAAGCACTAGGTAGCCTATCTACCACAAAAGGAGTGGTTTTTGGTCCAGAAATTGTAGTTTATTTGTCGTTTGGGCATTTTTCCATCTCTTTCAACTTTCTGGTTTAAAAGCCCGTGTTTGCACACTGTGCAGTGGCGCTCAGCTGAGGTAAACTATTACCGGTGCAGAAAGTCTGCTCTTTAATTTTTCCCTTAGAACGTGCTTGTTCTTTTACTTCTTGCACTTGAGTTAGCTTAATCAGCTAGCACTTTAACTGGCGTTTGTAGAATGTACTGTAGCACACACAGGTGCTATCAGCACTAGCTGTTCCTACACATTAACAGCACCAGTACTTATTAGTTATGACCACCCCTCCTGGTATGACTGCAGGGCAATTTCCTGTGCTTTGTCCTGCCAACCTTGTTCACTTGGGCATTCTGAGACAGTGTGACAACTGTCCAATGTACACAGACAACCCTCTCTTCTTACCTCCCAAGACTCATCCCTGTGAGAGATGCACTTATATCATCAAACTGGAAGCAGTGCACGCTCCAACCAAGACTGGACTAGCTGGTCAAGAGGAGAAAGTCAACACTTGCAACTCACTACATAGAACACACAGCCCTCCAAAACACCAACCATCACAACCCACACACAGAAACACAAACCATACATCCATCTTTGCAGAGGATCTCAATAATAATTTACCCAAAAAGAGATCCCTGAGACAGAAACGCACTTGACCAGCACAACACCAACCTCAGAACACATAGCTCACCACCACAGTGTGCCCCTTAACCCAAGCTCTTAAGGCCAAACACTTTGCCCAACGTACTAATCATAGGAAACTCAATTGTGAGGCACACTGATGCCCCACTCATTAGGATGAGCAAGGAAAAGGTGACAGTCAGTTGTCTATCAGGTGCCAGGATCCACCACATAACACATGCACTCAGGCCACTCCACAACAAGTACAAATATGACTCAGTCATTGTCCATGTGGGGGTGAATGACTTGAAACGTACCTCCCTGGACTATATGAAGAGATATGTGATGGAACTCTCAGATTATGTGGCCCAGTTAGGTATGACCCAAGCCCTGAGCAGCATTCTGCCATCACCCAGAAAGATACCACAGTACGAGCAGAAAATGATTGACTTCAACAACTGTGTAAGTTTCTGGTGTCATTCTAATGGGAACCAGTATCTGTCTGCCTGGGATAACATGACTGAAAGACCTCGATGCTTTGCCAGAGATGGCCTGCATCTGTTACCCCTGGGATTCCAGGTACTGGCTAAGTCTCTTGCCACCCCTATAGTGCCTTTTGTAGGCAGTGTTCCAAAGACCAAAATTCCACAGTAACAGCTACAAACAAATGCAATCTGAGGGTCATACTGCTCAGTGCTAGAAGTCTAAATCTCAAGATGCACTCACTCAAAGCTCTCCTCAAAATGGAGAATGTTGACATTTGTGCTGTAACGGAGACCTGGTTTAAAGGGGCAGAAAGCATCCCTGCACTCCCAGGCTACAACTCATTCCATACCTTTTGGCTCTAGAATACAGTGGGAAGCTTCAAAGGTGGTGGTGTCTCCATATTCTTAAAGAATAAGCACACCTCTAGACTGCTACCCCAGCATAATGCATCCAAGATACTTCAGGTACAACTAACACTGGGTAAGACAGAGATACAAGCCCTAGCCTGCTACAGAACCCCAAACATGTTCCTAGACTCTCACTCCAAGTTCCTATGCACCCTGAATCTATCAAGGTCCATCCCAATAGTCTCATACTGGGTGACTTCAACTACCCTTCCATCAAATAGGAAAACTATTCAAGTACTAATTTACAGGCTCAACACTTTCTGGAATTTATCATTTCCAATGCCCTTGACTAGCTCATTCTGACCCCCACTAGAGGAAGCAACATCATCAACCTGGTTATCACCATGGGAGACCGTTGCTCCACACCTATAGTCAATTTCTCCCTGGTTAAATCTAACCACAAACTGATCACCATGGAAATCTCCATCTGACCTACACCCCCTGCTAAGGTGACCACCCTGAAAAACTGATCTAAAGCTGACTTTGGGCTCCTAAAAACAGAGTTGGCTAACTTCTCGGCACCATGCCAATGGAAAATAGCTGCATGACTGCCGAATCATACACCAGTGCACTGTACGAGCATGTAAACAAATGCATGGACCTTGCCATACCAAGTCGAACTAAGATGCTCTCCTCCAAAAAAAGGAAAGCAATCTGGTGGTCCGCAGCCCTCAATAAACTATACAACAGAAGGAAGAAACTGTTGCAGAAAGAAATGAAGTCACAAGACTGGAAAACCTCCCTTATCAGTCTCAACAAAAAGATGAGATCCCTTATCAAATCCTCTAAAGCCACTTTGAAGCAGAATTGTGGCTGACACCAAAAATAACCACAAAGCCTTCTACAGCTATATCAACAACCTCAAAAGCATACCCAGATTTGCTGATCTCTTGCACAATGGCACCTCCTATACTGAGCCAACAGATATAGCCATCATACTTGCCAAGAGATTCAGTGACAACTTTACCCTCCCCCAAGAGCCCTATCACAATGCCAGAAGAAAGTCTGGTACCCACCATTTCTGCAGCACAGGTAAAAGCTGCGTTGTCCAAAGCCAAGAATACAGTGTCCATGGGACCTGATAATATCCCTGGCTGCATCCTACATCAGCTACAAAGTGAACTGGCACCACATCTGTGTGCCCTATTCAATCACAGCCTTATCTCAGGCTATGTCCATAATGAATGGCGCACTGCTACAGTCATCCTGCTCCATAAAGGGGGAGGAACTACAGACCCTGTGAATTATCGCCCTATTAGCCTGACGAATCTGGTATGCAAAGCTATGGAGCACATCATCATGGACCTGCTTAACAAAGATATAGGCAATCTCCAAACTCTTGACTCCACACAGTTTGGCTTTGTCAAGAGGAAGATCCTGCCTGCTGAACCTGGTTGACTTCTCTGAGGCAGTCACCAAGGCTGTGGATGAGGGTAAGGCAGTACATGCAGCCTACCTCGACGTGGTCAAGGCCTTTGATACCATTCCCCACTCAGGTATCATTGATAAACTCACCAAACTAGGCATCAATCCTTACATCACTAGGTGGGTTGCAAATTGGCTCACACACAGGACCCACAGAGTGAAAGTTGCGGATTCCAAGTCAGACTGTTGACCAGTCACGAGTGGAGTCCCACAGGGCTCGGTCCTGGTCCCTCTCCTGTTTGGCATCTACTTCTCAGAAGTCCAGGCCAACACAGAAGGACTCTGGCTTTCCAAGTTTGCTGATGACTGCAATCTAGGAGTCATTATCAACTCCCCAAGTGATGCAGACATCCTACCAAAGGGCCTCTCTGAGACCAATGACTGGTGTCGGAACCATGGCCTGAAGCTTAATGCCAAAAAATGCGTTATCATCCCCTTTGGAAAAAACTCAGTTCCCATGAATTACCATGTTGATGGGAGCCCACACATCACTAAAGGGACCAAAAGAGATCTGGGCACCCAGGTTGACAGCCACCTCACTTTCGACCCCCACGTTGTCACTGTGGTCAGAAAGTCCTTCTACGTGGCACATCTTATAACCAAAGGTTTCACATCCAGGAAGAAAGAGGTCATCATCCCTTTCTACACATCCCTCATTAGACCAATCATCGAATATAACTCCCCATTTGGCATGTACCTGACCAGACACCTACAACAGCTGGAGAGGCCACAAAAGTATCTCCCAAAAAGGATCCTATGCCTTAAACACATGTCCTACATGGACAGACTCAAGAAACTTCAGCTGTTCTCAGTCTCTTATCATCTACTTAGAGGTGATGTCTGCTTGACTTACAAAGCCATGTCCGACCCAACCCTACTTGGAATGCTACACCTAAAGAAATCCCAATCCCCCTGTGCCACACGCTTCAGAGATCACAACCTCGTTACCACAATTAACAGAACATGCTGGATGGACAGGTTCATCTCCCAAAGACTGCACATACTCTGGAATAAGCTTCCCATTCATGTCAAGCAGAGCACTTCGCTGACCCTCTTCAAGAGAAATCTTGGCAAGGGGATGGGTAACAGAAAGTTCACTTCAGGGATCACTCCAGTTGCCCTACTGGATAGGGGCACTGTGAACTAACATCGGGTGGCACGGTGCCTGGGCAATTTTTTTTAGGCTAGGCTTGTAAAGGCTCCAGGGCCATTAGCCTAGTACACACCTATGAACCTATGAATATGTAGAACAGCACTTACATGAAACTGGGATGGTTGAATGCATGTTTTCCAGTTTCCGTAATGCAGATCCGGAAATTTTCAAATCCTCATTAGGGAATGGTTGTGTGCACTCATTAATATGGGATCGACATTCTGATAACAGATTGCACTAGAGTGGGGATTGAGAAATTTAACTTTTTCTTCACTGTAGTGCTATATTGGAGTTAGAATACATAATATGCAGGGGTATGGGGGTCACAGCTCCCTATGTGGGGGGGTTCAAAAATGTTACCAGAAACACGGAATTTTGACATTGGAACTTGTGGTGTTCGAATGTCAATTCCATGACTCTGATAGCGAATTCAATGAAAAAGTAGAAACTTGTTTTGATTTTTCCACATTTTGATAGTAAACCTATACATATATATATATATATATATATATATATATATATATATATATATATTTAAATGTATAATATATGTGAGTGATCAACAGAAAATAAAACAAACAACCTGATCCACAATAATCATCATCACAAGTAAAAACTGTCTGAATAAAGTGATTGCAAATTTAAAGTACTGTGCTACATCTGAGATCATCAAGTAACATTAAAGAACTAGCTTTTACATGGGAGTCTTTACCCTCACAACGTCTGACATAGGGCTCTGTTGTCATACTTCCGGAATTCAAATAAATAAATAACATGGTCACACAATTACAAAGAATGGGAATAAGTCCTAAATGATGCTACTGAATACCTCCAGAAGTTCTACTGTAACATAATTTGACCAACGTTACCACAATTAATTTTCTTACACTTTTGATACATGATAAATGTATTCGCCATCAAATTTATAACCCCCCATACACAATCTTATATATTAATGGTTATGATTCATTTATTTGAAAACTATGTTAGCTTGTAAAAAATGACTGTTGGTTTGGTTTTGGATGATCAGAATTATAATATAAATTAAAGTTAATCACTATTAGTTCCTAGCTAATGCTTAATGTTAAGTTGTACCTCTATGTTTAGAAATTTGAGTTAGTTCCACAGAAGGGATTCAGCATGTCAGGAATATTCTCCATAGTTGTATGACTGTGGAGTTAGTATATGGGGTCAAGGAGCTCCATACAGGGGCTGCAGGGGGGCTTGTCCCCTGCAAAAAAGCAGATGATAATGTTTAGTGCAACTGATATTTTCAAGGAAATGAGTTTCCATGTTTTGTGCTTTAGATCATGAGTTTTCAATCAAATGAACAACTGTTTTTTTTTTTTTTTAGATTAAATGAACTTTACATCAAATGAACCATAATCATATTAACATATTAGGTGTGAACAATGCAATATATCCAGTGGCGGCTGGTGACTTCAAATCAAAGGGGGGTTGCAGGAGACAGCTGAATGGGTGGGGTCAATCGGAAGGGGTGTGGCCAACTAGAAAGGGGAGAAGCTATGCTCAAAACCACAAAAGCTAACTTTAATTAAATACGCTGCCCTGGGTGCCAAACCATCATTATGAGAGTCCAATCAAGACAAAATGAAGTGTAGAAGAAAAAAAATATTTCAATGCATTGGCTGTATGACAGCTTACTTAATATCTAGATGGAAACAAAAAGGTTGTGAGGCATGAAAAAATAAATTACTTTTTAAATACATTACTGGAATGCCAGTCAAAATCAAGTATAAGAAAAACAAGCAGCACTCAACTCAAACCACTTCTCCTTGCACTGCAGTTCTAATTATAATTTATATTCAGCTTTATTAAAGTACCAAGTAACATGCTGAAAGTAACAATATCTGTGATACCCCCACTTGTAAAAATGTTTCTTATCCAAAAAAACCTGCTGCCTGACAACTATCTACTTGTTTCATGGGGAAAACATGATCAAAGTAAAAAATGAAAAGCAAACAAGAAACAAGCTCAAGATACATTGCTTAAAGGATTACTGTACAGGTTATGGACCACACATGTTAGATTGGCATTCTGTTTAGTTTACAGGTAAAGCCTGCAGAGATGACTGGAAGTCTCCAACAAGTGTAATGAGCTTCTTAAAATAATGTAATCCTGTCCTTTATTACAAATACTGTCATATGCATTTCAATATCCAAGGCTTATACATTATCTAGTTATGTAAGTATTCTCTGAATGGCAACAACAGAAAGGCTTCCAATGTTGGCAATTCTTAAACAGTATGCTTATTAAAGCTTATCTACGTCTTATGATCGCAGACAAGCTTACCTGATGGTCTTTAAAGCATTACTACTTAAACAGAGAGCAACAGGCACTTTCTGAGTAACAATAAGCATAAATCAACAGTATAAAAATATGACAGAAACCAGAACATTCTGCAAAATCAAGGACATTATAAAAGTACCACTTGTGTCTACCTTGGATGGGGGGATACTCTGCACATTTACACTGCATAACTGCTCCTTGCCTTGCTTGGATACATCCAGAGTCACTACATGGGGGAGTGGGGTGCAACAAGTATGTCACAATTTGAAATGTCTCTGGCTGACTGTGATGGCCCTGACACATTTGTCATACCTCTCAACCTCAGAGCAAGAAATCTGGACAAAGCCATATATAGAAGTGGGACAAAGGCCCAAAAATAAGGACAATTTTTAAATATTGCTCTTATAAACTTAGAAAGATAATAGAATAGTAGGTCTTGCATTAGTATGGATTTTCTGAAGGGTATGAAATCTGAAACTCAAATGTCTGTCATTATTTTCTAACTTCAGTCTTTAATGATTTGCCACTAATTTGCCAAAAAAAAAAACACAATTTTATGAAAAATGGACAAAAATGTGATGCAAAAATATTAAACAGCCACACAATACAGCTGGGAACCTGTCAAAGATGGGACACTTGTTTAATATTAGTACTGCTAACTTGAGCAGCTGACAAAATAAAAGAATCTACATGCATTTCTGAAATAAAAGTAATCTATAACTCTGATTATTACAGTTACTTCTTAATTGTAAACCCTCCACATTTTTTTCCAAAATTGCTGTTTTGTAGAGGGATTATTAGGGGAAGAGCAACATTTTGAGCCAAAATCGGGGACAGTTGAGAGGTTTGGCTATGCTTAATTCTATAAAGCAATTTATTTGCATGTACCTCTCAACCTGTTAATGCAATAAATCTGGACAAGGCCAAATATATTGGGGGAACATATAAACAGTACTAAAAATTGCTCTAGTATAAACTGAGACAGTTGCTAGAATAACAGGTCTTACTTTAGCATGCATTTTTGTGAAGGTTATGAAGTCTGAAACTCAGTGTCTGTCATTTTTAGTGACTTAATTCCTAAATGATTTGCCAAGAAACCACAAATTTTATGAGGAACAAACCAAAAATAAGAAGCAAAAATCTATTAATTCTGTGAAAATCTGACAGTTGGGAGGTATAGTTCAGCCGGGGCTGTCTTTGAGTTTACCGCCCTTCCCCCTCACAAAATCATGGTCGAATGGAGCAACCTCCCCCCCAGCCATTCCAATGAACTATTACTTGGCTATTTCACCCCATTTACGATAAACACTAATGTGCATACTGCTTTACTTCTATGATGATTTGGACTTCATTTGAAAGTTTTATTTAGCATTTTACAGCACAAACACTAAGACATCTGCTAAACAAAGCAATGCAGTCGCACAATGAAAACAGACTTAGCATTAAAACTTCTCTGCCCTTGGAACTCACATTCATCGAAACAGCATTGAAACCCACATTCAAAGAAAATACATTTTGCCAGTGGCAGATAAAGATTAACTTTGGTCTGTTTTCAAATCATAGGCCCCTTGCACATGAAACATACATGTGCTCTTTGATACATCTTCCTGATTGTACTAAATTATATTCCTTGTACAATACAGTACAGTTGTTAGACGGCCTTTTAAATTTATTGTTTTGAACATTTTTCCAGTAAACAATGAAACAAAATGTATGCACCAATAATGACAAAACTGCCCAGTTCAGAACATTTCCATCATAAAAGTCTACTCAAACTTCTACAGTCCACCATTATCAGTAAATATGCACAATCTCTGAAGAAGTAAAAGTAATCTAAATAATTCCACATTAAAGAAATCTGTAACTAATGAAGAGGTTGCTGCCAGCAAACAACTTTATATTTCATTGTTTCATCTACAAAAAGAGTGCCTGTTGCCCTTGAGGAATAAATTGCCTATGTTGCATTAAAAAATGATAAGCTAGTAATATCACAATAGGGAATGGATGGCAAACTGATAACAGATTCATAGTTACTAGCTATCTTTGCCAAAAAGGACTGCAGCATCTACCCCCTTTACAACACAGTACAGTATCAGCAATGCATCTACCTACTGTAGGAGTAGAACCCACAGCCTTCTGCATCAAAACCAAGTACACTACCTGTTGTGCTATTAACAATGCAAGCAGACTCAGCATAAGCAGCACTAAACTTTTGTTCCCCTGCAGCTCTCAGCTTCTTGTAAAATCTACTTGACACTCAACTGTATCTCTGAACTTTGCAGCACTAGAAATCTGGAAAAAGCCAAAATTTGTTGGGGGATGACGACGACAAAAGCCCAAAAAACAGGGACGCATTTTAAACATTGCTTGTATAATGTTGAAAAGTTGCTAGAATAAAATGCAGTGCTACCATCATACATTTCATTACCAAGTATTGAACCCAGGACCCTGTGCAAAACAGTCAGAGCAACATACCACTACATCATATTATCTGTTTTATGAAAGAAAGGAAGACTGAAACTTAAATCTACCATTTAGTGAATTCAGTTCTCAACATAGCTGTCAACCTCTTAACACAAAACACCTGAACAAAGCCAGTAATGGGGGAATATAGCCCCCAAACATATTCAGTGAATTCAGTTCTCACCATAGCTCTCAACCTGTTAGCAAAAAACATGTAGACAAGACAAAGCCAGTAATGGGGGAATACAGCCCCCAAACATATTCAGTGAATTCAGTTCTCACCATAGCTCTCAAGCTTAGCACAAAAAAAACTGGACAAAGCCAATAATGGGGGAATACAGTCCCAAATATAGGGACAAATTTCAGATATCCAGCTTATAAACTTCGAAAATTGCTAGAATAAAAGGTTTTGTGTTACCATGTACTTTCTGAAGAATATGAAGTCTGAAATTCAAATGCTTGTCATTTTTATTTAACATTTGTTAACCAGGAATGTCTGACTTGGAACAAAAGCCAATTTTCAGCAGGGGCCCAGGGAGGAGTCCAGACACATGTCTTTGTAAGATGGGAGGACACCAGAGCAAACCCACAGAAACACAGGGAGGACATGCAGACTCCACACAGAAGGCACCCCAGCTAAGAATCAAACCAGAGAGTCTGTAGCTGTCAGGCAACAATGCTACCAGTACACCACTTGACCACTGACTGTGTCAAGAAACAGAAATACAGAAACCATAGAATTTATGAGGAACAGACCAAATATGAGGCAAAAATCTGCAAATGTTTTACAAATAGTGGTGGGTAGGGAATTCAAGCTCTTGCCACTTGGGCCCAAGGTACAGGGTTCAAGCCTTATTCTCTACCCACCACCATGTAGCAACTGGGGCATTTCTGACACTCACACTCTCACACACGCGCACACACACACACACACACACACACACACACACACACACACACACACACACACACACACACACATCTGCAGCCATTGCAGTCCGATCCCCTTTCTGTCTATGCAGTTGTAACTGCATAGACTGCTGAGGAAATTTGCAAATTCAATGTTGTCTTCCTAATTCGGACTGCTGGTGAGACAGTCTGGATTCTTTGAGCATGCTCCAGACTGGTTCACCAGCAGTCCAGGAAATGCAGTGCATGTGTGACGGTCCGGGACTCATTTATGATTTTTTCTTTTTGTTTATTTTTCATTTTTACAGCTGCGAGGGCTGCAGTCCTGCATTCTAATAGCATGAGCCACCCCTGAATATATCTGATTTTCAATATATCTTGTGCTTGTAAAATTCTCACAGTAGGGAAATTAATTGTATTAGTGAGAATAATGTTTGTCAATTGAGCTTGTATAAGAGGATGGTGCCTCGAAGGATGAAGAAAGGAGCTTTTTTCCTTAGCTGGAAACTGACTGTGGGATAGAGCAGGTCTTCTGTCTAAGGATTTGTGGTTCCTAAGGTTGGATGTCCAAGTAGTGTCCTATGGTGGATATAGCCTGAGGTAAGTGTAAGTGTAGATTTTGTTTTGTGGTTCTGTGACTTTTACATTGTAGCCAGCTGTTGGAAGGCCTTTGTGGGACTGAGGCTGTGTGGTGAAGTTACCTATGGAGACTATAAGCCTTACTGCTTAAGTATTGTAAATACTGTAAATTATTTGAAACTTGATTGAGAGAAGCCAAACTGGCTATATATTTTTTGTTTCTGGAAACAAACCTCTGTTTTAATATACTTATGCCTCCTTTGTTTTTTAACTTACTCAAATCGTGATATTCAGAAAATAGAATCCAGGACATCTTTAATGTAATAAATGAGAACATATTTCTTTTTACATTAGAATTTGTCAGAGTAAATTTGAGTTTCACAGATAATTGAAATAAAACTAATGTCACATGCCAAATACCAACAAATACAATTTACCCAATAAAGTATGAGTGCAGCAAAAATGCACAGGAGGAGAAAGGTTGGGGCTAGGGTGCAGAAATGGGACCTGATTGGCTCCTCGGTCAGGAGGGAGGAGGATGAGGCATATATCTGGCCACTTGACTGGTGTGCTGGTAGAAGGAGTGGATTTTTTGTTTGTTTTTCAGTTGCAGAGCTGTGTGAGGGAAGTGTAGCATGGATTAGGTAATGTACTGCAGGAAGCTGCTTTCTGCAGCTTTGTATGCAGACAACTTTTTTTTTTGTTCTGGGAGTGTGGCACAGAGTGCTAGTTAAACTAGTTATGCCACTGTTTAGTATGTTTGTTTTATATGTTTATAGTGAGAACTTAACAAAGGCCCACCCCTTTAGCTTCTGAATACTGAATTATTTCTCTTCACTTTCTACTAAAAAAAAAAACTGTTTCCTGTCTTTCCTGGAATTAGTGTAGTCCAGATGAAGATTTGCTGTATCCAGGACTGTTCGTAAGCTTCTGAGCGGTGCCAAAAATTCTGCTCTTCAATTTTGCTCTTAGATCTGCTAGTTCTCTCCTCTTCTGCACTTTTACTAGGTTATTAGTCTAACACTTTACCAAACTTCTTGTAGCAATTATTGTAGCACACAAAAGGAAACAGCTCCAGTCCTTATTATTAATGCCCACCCCTCCAGGCATGTCTAAAGGTCAGTTCCCTGTGCTTTCTCCTATTAACCTGGTAAGCTTGGGCATCCTGAGGCAATGTAGCAACTGCCTCATGTACACTGACAACACTTTCATTTTACCTCCCAACACTCAGACTTCTGAGAGATGAACTTATATATCCAAATTGGAAGCTACGCACTCTCCAGCCAAGACCAGAATAGCTGGTCAAGAGGAAGAGGCCAACACTTGCACCACACCACATGGAACTCATAGACTTCCAGAACACACACCAGCACTGCCTCTACATAAAAACACAAACCACACACCCACCTTCTCGGAGGCTCTCAATAAAAATCTACCCAAACAACAGGGACCTCCAAGGCAGAAACGCACAATACCACCACAGCACAACACTAATCACGAGACACATAACTTTCCTAAACAGTGTGCCACTCAACCAAAGCCCTAAGGCAAAACAGCATGCCCAACACACTACTCATAGGTGACTCGATAGTGAGGCACAATGATGTCCCACTCACTAAGTTGAATAAGGAGAAAGTAACAGTCAGCTGCCTGTCAGGTGCCACAATCCACCACATAACGCACACACTCAGGTCCCTCAACAACAGGTACAAATATGACTCTGTCATTGTACATGTGGGTGTGAATGACCTGAGACATACCTCCCTGGACTACATGAAAAGAGACATGCAGGTGCTCTCGGAATATGTAGCCCAGGCAGGTATGACCCTAGCTATGAGCAGCCTCCTACCATCACCCAGAATGATACCACAGTACAAGAAGAAAATGACTGATTGCAACAACAGGCTAAGTTTCTGGTGTCATTCTAAGGGGATCCAGTATCTGTCTGCCTGGGATGACATGATTGACATATCTCAATGCTTTGCCAGAGATGGCATGCATCTGTCACCCCTGGGCTTCCTGATACTGGCCAAGGGTCTTGCCACTCCTATAGTACCTTTTTTAGGTGGTGTTCCAAAGACCAAATCACCACCACAACAGCTACAAACAAATGCAGTCTAAGGGTCATACTGCTCAATGCTAGAAGTCTAAATCTCAAAATGCACTCACTCGAAGCACTCCTTAAAATGGAGAACATTAACATTTGCACTGTAACAGAGACCTGGTTCAAGGCAGCAGAAAGCACCCCTGCACTACCAAGCTATAACTCATTCTACACCTTTCGGCCCCAGAACTTGGACTGAAGCTCCAAAAGCATTGGTGTTTCCATATTCATAAAGGATGCGCACAGCTCCAGACTGGTAGCCCAACATAATGCATCAGAGATAATTCAGGTGCAGTTAACACTGGGTAAGACAGTGATTCAGGTTGTAGCCTGCTCCCCAACCATGACCCAAGACTCACACTCCACTTTCCTAAGCACCCTGGAGAATATTAGGGTCCAACCTAACACTGTCTTACTGGGCAACTTCAACTACCCCTCCATTAACTGGGAAAACTACTCATTGTACCAATACACTTGCCCAACGTTTCCTGGAATTCATTAATTCCAATGCCCTGGACCAGCTCATTCTTACCCCTACTAGAGGTAGCAACATCCTTGACCTGGTCATTACTAACATGGGCCACCATTGCTCTATACCAGTAGTCAACTCTTCCCAGGTTAGATCTGACCACAAACTAATCACCTCGGAAATCCACCCCCCCTGCAAAGGTAACCACCATGAAAAACTTATCCAAAACTAACTTTGGGCTCCTAAAAACAGAGGTGGCTAACTTCACGACACCCATGCAATTGGGGAACAGCTGCATGACTGCCAAATCATACACTAATGCCCTGTATGAACGGTTCTAGTATGAACACATACACAAATGCATGGATCTCACCATACCCAATAAAACCAAGACACTCTCCTCCAAAAAAAGGAAGCCAATCTGGTGGTCCCTTGTCATAACCAAACTCTACAACAGAAGGAGGAAACTGATGTGAAATAAGGTGACATCCCAAGACTGGAAAAACTCCCTTATCAGCCCCAACAAAAAGTTGAGATCCCTCATCAAATCCTCTAAAGCTAGCAATGAAAGCAGAATTGCAGCAGACAGTAAAGACAACCACAAGGCCTTCTATAGTTATGTAAAGAATCTTCACGGCAATACCCAGATTTGATCGGAGCTGTTGCACAATGGCACCTCCTATACCGAGCCAACAGATATTGCCAGTGTACTGGCTGACAGATTCAGTGCCAACTTTACCACCCCCAAAGGACCAATCACAATACCAATAGATTGCCAGGCACTCAGTATTACTGCTGCACAGGTTAAAACAGCACTGTCCAATGCCAAGAGTACAGCTTTTATGGGACCTGACAATATCCCTGGCTGTATTCTACATGAACTAAAGAGTAAACTGGCACCTCACCTGTGTGCCCTGTTCAATCACAGCCTCACCTCAGGCCTTGTCTCTACCGAATGGCGCACTGCTACAGTCATCCCATTCCACAAAGGAGGAGTGACTACAGACCCTGGGAACTATCGCCCTTTTAGCCTGACATGTCTGATATGCAAAGCTATGGAATGCATCATCACTGACCTAATAAACAAGGATATAGGGAATCTCCAAACTCTGGATCTCACACAGTTTGGTTTTGTAAAGGGTAGATCATGCCTGGTCGACTTGTTTGAGTCAGTCACCAGAGCTGTGGATGAAGGCATGGTGGTTCATACAGTCTACCTTGATCTGGCCAAGCCCTTTGACACCATTCCCCACTCAGGAATCATAGAAAAACTCACTAAGCTTGGCATCAACCCCTATATCACTAGGTGGGTTGAAAACTGGCTCACAGATAGAACCCACAGTGTGAAAGTAGCTGACTCCAAGTCAGACTGCTGACCAGTCGTGAGTGGTGTCCCATAGGGTTCGGTCCTGGGTCCTCTCTTGTTTGGTATCTACTTCTCTGAAGTCCAGGCCAACACGAATGGGCTCTGGCTGACAAAGGTCACAGACAATTGCAAGTTGGGAGCCATAATTAACTCTGCAAGTGATGTTGGCATCCTACAGAAAGGCCCACTGAGACCAACGACTGGTGTCAGAACCATGGCCTTAAGCTGAATGCCAAAAAATATGACACCAGTCGTTGGTCTCAGTGGGCCTTTCTGTAGGATGCCAACATCACATCATCCCCTTGGAAAAAACCCGGTTCCCTCGAATTACCACATCGATGGTAGTCCACTGAACATAAAAAGCGTCATAAGAGATCTGGGAACACAGGTTGACAGCAACCTCTCTTTTGACCACCATATTGCCACTGTGGTTAGAAAGTCCTTCTATGTGGCACATCTCATTACTAAGGGTCATTGTCTCCCTCTACTCTTCCTTCATTAGGCCAATCATCGAGTACAATGCCCCATTTGGCATGTACCTCACTAGACACCTACAACAACTGGAGAGGCCACAAAAGTACCTCACAAAGAGGATCCTAGGCCTTAAACACTTGTCCTATATGGACAGACTCAAAAAACTCCAACTATTCTCTGTCTCATACTGGCTACTTAGAGGCAATCTTTGCTTGACTTACAAAGCCATGTCTGACCCAGCTCTGTTAGAAATGCTACATCTAAAGAAATCCCAGTCCCTCCACACTACATGCTCCAGAGACCTCAACCTCATTACCACAGTCAACAGAACAAGCTGGAGGGACAGGTTCATAACCCAGAGACTGCCCATGCTATGGAATAGACTTCCCATACATATCAAGCAGAGCTCCTCACTCGCCCTCTTCAAGAGGGTTCTTGATGAGTGGATGGGAAATAGAAATTTCATCCTGGGGATCACTCCAGTGGCTCTACTCAACAGAGGCACTGGGAACTAAGTTCAGGTGGCACGATGCCAGGGTAATCCTATGGGCTAGGCTTGTAAAGGCTCCAGGGCAATTAGCCTAGTACACACCTATGAACTTATGAACATATGCAGTGGTACCTGAGACAGTGGTACAGGGACAGAGATGTTAGATGAAATAGTGATGGGGAAAGGATGGACATATAAGAATTAGAAGGAGGAGGTTAGCAACATTTGACAGGAAAACTGTTCATAAATAGTATTTATATACTACTCTGGAGATGTGCAGGAGCACAGCCAATTATCTAATAAGTATTTTTTCAGTGATGATTTAAATAAGTTTAGTTTGTCTATTTGGCTTAGTTCTAAGGAGATGGAGCTCTAGATCTATGTAATATGATAAAAATAAAGTCAGTCACTGGCAGAATTATTTGATTTTCTAATGAGTCACTTGCTGGATCTGAGATTTCTAGTTGATAAAATTGCATTGCACCTTGTAGAGATGGACATTTTCAGGACAGTGTATTTGATAGTAGAAGAGTTAATGTAGAAGGAGATTTTTGTCCAAAACTTCTCTTTGTTGGGGAAAACATAAAAGAAGCTGTAGCATTAGTGCTTTTGAGAGAGAAAGATATACCTTTCACCTCAAGGGTAGCTAGTAAATAACTGATCTCTTAATTAAAAGACTTACAGGTAAGCCACATACCCTTAAAAAACACAATGAAAAGAAGAAGTAGAACAAGGCAAAATATAACGGAGGCTACAGAGGAAGACAAAAAAAGTTTCCATTACTTCTTACTTTGAGTTAAAAGATGATCTCTCATACAGAATAAGCAGATAAGACAGGGAATTCTTCATGAGCTGCTACTGTCAAAATCTTGAAGGACAGTAGTACTGAAGCTGTCCCAGAGTCACATGGTAGTAGGTCACTTGGGGATGGATATAACTAAGGAGAGAGAGAGTGTTAGTCAGACTTTATTGGCCTGTTTTAAAAATATACATATACAAAAAAAACTCTGCGCTTCTTATCGAGAATGTCAGAAAATTGAACCCCATCCTGGATTTGAAAGTCTATAAATTCCAGTGGCATTAAGTGGCTATTTCAGAGATGCAAACTGAATGCATTGCTATGGACACTGAAGGGGTCAATAGTAAAATCTACCAGTGGGTATCAGTACACAGTAGTAATAATGGTCTTTGCTACAAAATTTCCAGAGGCTGTGCCATTCAACAATGCTAATACTAGGCTACTGCCAGAGAACTGGTTCTGTTATTCTCTAGATTTGGTAACCCTTAGGAGATACTTACTAAGGCACCAACAGGGATTCTACCAAGGTAAGGGTGCTTAGGCATATGTGCCATCCTTCACCTGACGAGAATTGAGACGGCTCAGTAACATCATTGCTTTCTTCCCCAGGGCACCAGCACCAACAGGTATCTGAGCTTCTAATCAAACTTTGGTCACCTAGATCATATTCAGATTTTTTATCCTTCTGTGCCAGTTGAGCTGGCCCTTTCCCAGGACAATATAAATTTAAAAGTTTTGCCTGGATCAGCTAACTTCCAAGAATAAAGCATGCAGCTCAAATCCTTACCATCGTGCAAAGACTGTTTTTCAGTAGGAGGGTTCTGTTAATCCATCAAATACTGTACTGTACTGGCTACATAGAAGTTCAATTATGAAATGTGACTAGAAGCCTTTAACCTACGCAAAGCTCTCCAAAATAAATAACCAAATAAACATATAAAACGGTTAGTGAAAACAAAAAGTTGAGTGGTAACTAACAGGCTACATAAACTTGCCTCTTGAGCAAATGTCTCTAGATCTTTGAAGTATGTGTTAGAAGCCCTTGGTTCATAAGTTATAATCTGGAATTTAAACAGTATTTGCCAGAATTTAGTACACAAAAATATTGTTTTCCTGTTCACAAATGCTTCAATACAATATTTAAATGTACATGATATTTAAAATTAGCATTAAAAAATATTGGCCTAAGCTCCCTTTATTGTCTGGCAGTTGGCACAGAGGTCAAAGTTGCGATTGCGAGCTGTAATTCCTGTGGTACAGCGTTTGATTCCCTTATTTGTTGTTTACCT
Organism: Protopterus annectens; assembly: GCF_019279795.1. Classification (NCBI taxonomy): domain Eukaryota; kingdom Metazoa; phylum Chordata; order Ceratodontiformes; family Protopteridae; genus Protopterus; species Protopterus annectens. The sequence goes on along the minus strand of NC_056748.1, from coordinate 425,500,111 downwards.
ACTTTGTGATTTTGATCAAGCCTCTTCACCAGACACTGCCCTAGGGTCACTGCTGAACAGGGACCATGTCTCCATTGGGCCATCCTGGTTAACAAACAGGACTGCTATTATTACTGCTCATTCAAAAACATCAGTCAAAAAATACACCGTTCTCTTTAAAAACATCACTATCCATTATTTAAAAAAAAAAACTTAGAGGATTATGTTAGGTCTGTGATCATAACCAGCTTACTACTTGTTTGAGACATATATGCTAAGAAGTTTACCTTGAGTGCAAATTTGAGAGGTGACCCTTGAGAGCTATGTCATGAACACATAATAAGGATGAAGACTGGTGACCCATCATAATTCTTTGTAGTGCATGGAGTCTTACCTGCCAGTTACAGACAAAAACAGCATATGAGTGCAAAATGTTTTACCAGCTTTCAAAGCCTTTGAAAGCCAGCAAAACACTCCAGTGCTGTCAGACAGCAGGCAGAAACAAAGTATCTCTATAAAGAACTATAAAGAACTAACTAGTTTAAAAGCTGTTAGATACTTCATTCTGCCACACTTTTTATGTATAAAAGTGTCAAAATGAAATATCTAACAAATATGACAGAATGAAGTATCGAACAGCGTTTAACACTGTTTTACATTCTGCCACCGCTCTTTGTTAGTGAGTACTGTATGTTATTAATCCCTAACATGAGACCTGGTCTTAAGATTGCTTCTGTCAGAAAGGTGCTTACATTTGCATTTTACCCCATTTTTGATGTAAAATTACAGTGTTTCATGCACTACACATATTACCTTTCTAGCCTCCAATTAGGATTGACTGCCCAGCGGTATCACTAATGTGAAAAATGTTACACTCCCCAACTTGCTTAATAAACTGATAGTCACATCATGAAGATTTCAAATAAAAGCTGCAGCTTATATCTGAGTGCAGCTTTTACTTTAACTGCACTTTTCAAGAATGGACAACAGTCACTCAGCTGTTCACCAGGTAATCATCGAAGCATTTGTAATGCAACTGCTGTATAGGAAACATTCAGCAATGCCTGTTCCCTCTCCACTAGCAGATAACAATTAATTCAGTTATCAGTTCAAACAAAATATCTGAAAAGTAAATATGCCAGTCACTCAAAACTGTTAGCACCACCAGATTCAAATTCAAAAAACTGCTAAGCCACAACAGAATAAAATAATACTATAACCATCATAATATTGAGGAAAATAATTATACTGACTCATACTTAAATCAAACATGTCTTTTAAGTGACCGTTAACTAGCAAAGGAAGGCTTTTTTCGTTTTTTAAAGTAAAACCTGTAAGATGAAAAAGTGACAGACAACTGTGAGCATAAATATTGCTCTTAATAATGAAAATTGTAAACAATGAGAGGAGGTTCATTTATGTTTACCTTTTACTTTTTTGTTAACATGGAAGTGAGAAATAAAAGTCTACCCATTTCCTGATAAACAAATGTGAACAACAGCTTCAGTACTATCCTCTAGCAGAATCTGCAGCAGCATTCTACTTCACTGAAATCTCTTAATAAAATACTTCGACATACATTCCTCATCAGATAAATTCAGTGTCCATCACTCTAGCTTCTTTAGCAAATCAGCAGATTACACTGCCAACCCCTGACCCATATCTTCAATCTTTTCCTTACTTCAGGGATCACTTCCAGAGCTTTCAGACACTCTGCAGCAGTCATTACCTTATGTAAGGTGGTCACTCCTAAGGACAACAGGGACTACCACCTGTCTCCAACTTATACCCCACTGCTACAATCTTTAAGAAGCTCCTTTATAAACAAATATGACATGCACTAGGTGGCTTGGACACTAACTTGGTCATAGGTGTGAGTGTTCGCTGTGGAAAAACTACCTCGGCTCACTATGATCCCACTGTTGAAGTGACACACCAACCCAATGTGCAAAAATGGGTTGTAGATGGATGGATTTACACATACTAAAAACGATGGTGTACGTTTGGACCACTAGCAGAGCTTTCACAATGCCTTTAGTACTACTGCTTTATTTTCTGCCATAAACAATATATACTGTAACAAACAAATAAATCCAAACCATCCCAGAAGTTGAAAATGTTGAAATACAGGTGCCCAGTAGGAAGGTAGCTGGAATAAAGAAGCAGAACCACGACAAAGTAAAATCTTCTTTAATACAAAATGGTGAGTTTTTTCGAAATGGTAACCATTGCTTCATGGTTCATGGTTCAGCTTCTTTATTCCAGCTACCTTCCTACCGAGCACCTGTGTTTCAATATATACTGTAACATAAACAAGAGAATGATTATACCAGGAGTTTCTGTTGATATCACACATGCTGTGAATTGTCATTGCACAAACTTAAAAGACATTGTTATGGTAACAACACTATTAAATGGTTCATAAACTACCTTACAGTCAGATGATTTCAGGTCTAATACTATAATCAATACTCACGCCAAAGCATTTTCATCATAGAGCTGCCCAAGGACCTGTGTTATGATCTCTCCTCATCTCTTTATTCAATAATGACTTAAATTACCAGTAATTCTAGCAATTCTAGTAATTTAACCAATAATTTAACCAACAATTTAACCAATGATTTTAGAATTGCCAGCATTTTCAACCCCCCATTGCATACCTCTATTTTGTTGTTTGAGAAACTGTGTGAGAACGATATCAGGCATTTGCTTAATAATAGGTCCAATTATGGTAATTACATCCATAATTTATCTCCAATTGAAAGGGACATGTTATTTAATTTGAGGTTTGCAGGTATCCATACATTAAAACCAGATAAAGGTGGGGGGCTGATTTTCATGGACAAGGAGGATTATAGTAGGAGGATGTGTTCACTTTTGACTGGTAGGGTCTATGAACGAGTGTCCATAAATGAGATTAATGGGGTTTATCTGTGTATAAGGCATTTCATCAACGACCTTTTTATTGAAGGGTCTGTGGACACTGATTTGTATCATTATTTGGATATTACTAACCCTGTGATGCCCGTTATTTTCAGACTGCCAAAAATACATAAAGGTTTAAATAACCCCCCATTATGCCCGAATGTGGATGGTAGACAATCAATCACTTTTGGGTGTGCTACATTTATTGATACCAAATTGAAGCATGTACTTTCAGCTGAGCCTCATATTTCTAAAGATTCTTGGGCCTTTTTGAAAGCCATCAGTGATTTGCCTTACAGTAGTGAGTATAACTTTCTCACAACTGATGTTCAGGATTTATACATTGTAATCCCTCAAGACATCAGGCGTGATTGGGTCAGGGATTATTTGTTGGAGAAACAAGTGGATTGTCCCACTATCAAGTTGATTGATTACTTGTTGTACCTGGTGCTCAGTAACAACTATTTTATTTTTAATAAAGAATTCTATTTACAAAGAAACTATCATTGCCATAGGTTCTCCCTGTGGTGCCACCTTTGCTAATACTGTGATGGCATACTGGGAGAAAAATGTTCTATTCAGGGATGTAACCTTCCAACATAGGGTGGTCTGGTACACCTGTTATTTGGATGATATTTTTATCATTTGGAAAGGTGACAAGCCCACGGCATCAGCCTTCATTGAGCATATCATGACATTTACCAATTTTTTGGAGTTCACTTGGGATTTCCAAAATGATAAAATAGCTTACTTGGACATTGAACTTATTAATGATAGATCCAATGGGAGATTTCTTTCTAAGATTTTTAGGAAATCTACCTATTCCAATGACTTCCTACAGTACACCAGTTTCCACCCCTTTTATCAGAAAAGGGCGGTTGTCAAGGGTCAACTTGTTAGGGCAGCCAGAATGGTGTCCCTTGATTCTGAGTTCCAGGTTGAGTGTAACCTTTTGAAGGATATGTTCATCAAGAGGGGTTACCCAAATGGACTTGTTAACCAGTTGATTAGAGAGGTGTATATGAAAAGGAATGATGGGTTCTTTAGACCACTTCTGTTTGGGGCCCAGGGTGGACATCAACGACATGTAGGTGAGACATTACCACATTTTTCTGGTTGTATTGTCAGCCAACCAGGGAAGGATCCTTTGATTCCTCATGAGGGGCATACCATCCCAGTCACTTCAGCCTCTTCAGCTGATGTTTCAGTGAATGTGAGGTCCCCACAGTCACAGGTGGGTGTCGGTATTAACCTTGGGTTTATTACTACCTTTTCATTTGACACCTCTAATTAGATCCATTTTAATTAAGAATTGGTGTTTTTTACATGAGGATAAGACCATTAGAGATAGAGTGAGGGATGAGCCCAAGGTGTTTTTTTAGGAAGGGCTGGAATTTGAAGGCAATAGTGGAAGGCTGTATGTCCTTCCACCATTCTCCCCATTCTGGTATGTTTAAATGTGGTTGTTGCCATTTTTGTAAACATATTAAAACTGCTAAAACCTTTAAGATACGCAACCAACGTTATTCTGTCAAAGAAAGGTTTAATTGTGATTCAAAGGGGGTTGTTTACTTGGGTACTTGACAAAATTGTCCAGCATTTTATATCAGTAGGACAGAGAAACCCCTGAAAAATATGATCTCTGAGCATGTGTATAGTATTGGGAAATTGAATTTAAATAATGCCCTGGCTAGGCATGTGAAAATTAACCTTACCCATGAATTTTTGATTATGGCTATCGATAAGGTTGGTTTGGATGACAGGGGGGGGGGGCATTATCATTGAGACTTGATGAGAAAGAATTAGTCTGGCAGCTTAGATTTGATGCACATGCCCCCCCGGGACTTAATGATAGTCTATCCATTAAATGTATTCTCAAGTTGAAATCTTTGGCTAGGTAATATGGGGCCCCCGTTTAACTGGGCCAATGAGTTTAGAATTTGGGTTCCCTATTGGACTGATTATATGATTGTTTTTTACAGAAATTTTTCATACCCGATGGTGCTTTGGCAATGTATTTTTTACTTTGTATTTCGTATATCATGTGTTTTTATATATAAATGTATTTAGCTTTTTATACAAATTTGGGTATTTAGCTTTAAATGTGGGTGGTTTGCAGACTCATACTTGATGATGTCATTGATAGTTGCTTATTTAAGTGCTTTGTTGTTTTAACTTGTTTGTCTGATGAAGTTTGCTAAATTAAGTAAACAAAAGTGCTAATTTTACCTCACTTTTGGCTTGGGAGTCATTTGTTTTCTTCATTTTGGGATTTGTAGTTCAGTTCGTGTTAGTTTTTGAACCCTGTCATATAAGCTGCTGAAGGACACACAAGGTAATATTACCTCTAATCTTTCTGAATGCAAATACCTAGGCATTATGGGAAAAAGGGTGTTGATGACGATGCCACTCTAACATTCAGCACTCACATGGATGCTATCACTATCAAAGTTCTCTTACAAGTCAGACATTGCTATAAGGTTTCACACCTGCTGTCTCCAATAAGTAGAATGCACTGCTCCCCAAACTTTAATATCACTTACCTATGCTGACATTACACTCATCTTACAACACTCAAAGAATACAAGTTACTGAAAATAAGGTTTTCAGCTTTGCATTCCTAGCACAATCTCATACCTATCATTACAAACTCATTAAGGAACGTCACTAGCTACCTGTAAATGATAGAACATCGTTCTTTTTTAGTTGCCTGGTCTTCAAAGTCTTAAAATTAGGATACAGCCCACCTCTAAATACCATGCTAAATTTTAGGGAACAACCTTACCCCTTAAGATGTAACTGGAACAATGGAATTTTACCCACCCAGCTTAGATTTAAAACTACTGCAGAAGGAAAAAGCCTTCATTCAGTTCAGACCTGCTACTTGGAACCACATACCTGCAGAAATCAGAGCACTAACCACATTACAAGAATTAAAAAAAAAATACTATACAAGCACCTTACCATTAAAATAATTGTAGCTGCTTTAGAATACATGGTTAACTTTCCACTCAAAATATATCTGTCAGGTCCCACTGTAAAAAACTTAAAGAAGCTGGGTTGTATTAATCATCCGTTACTGTTTGTGAGCCTTTACAGACACTGAAGCAATGAAATCACTTAATTTGGTTGAATGATTCAAATTTTAGGGGAGCAAAATGATTTATTATCTGTCATAGAAGCATACATGGATCTTCATTCAGCAAGTTATGGGTAAGATGATGAGAGGCTGTGAGCTTATATTTCAAAATGTAATGACATATATACTTGTCAGGAAAGCATGCAAACATTGTTTCATTCACTTCTTTCACCATAGTGGAAGGTATTTTGTTGGAAGGTCTCTCCAAGGTACTTTTGCATCAAAGAAGAATAGGGGAGCTTTATGTAATCCTCTACACTGTTTAGGAGTTAGTTTTTTTCCATATATTTGTCTCATATGCTAAGCTACAAGGAGTCTTGGCACAAGTGTTATGACTAGATACAAAGTCTTTTGCAGAAGTTGGAGGTACATCTGCTTATGATGATTAGGGTACATACAAAAAGGATGATTTTTACTTAGGATTATGTACAAACAGAAGATTACAGTGACAGGTTACAAAGGATAACAGATTTAATAGGAATGCCTACATTTTGCAATGCCAAATGAGGTGTACAAGCGTGAATGGCACACTCAAAAAGGAAAAGCATGAACGGCAATGGCATAGGTGGTAGTTTTTAGGTTTCATGAGTTTATGGCAGAATGGGAACGTGAAACACAGAAGGGGACATTTGGGGGTTGATAGGTACATTGGCAATTTTCCCTGTTTCCATGAAATTGGACCAAGGGGATACATGCCCTGCATCTTTAGAGCCCCAAAGAAAGAAATTAAGAAAAAGATGAGTGTTTGTGTCTGGGTATGACAAAAATACTCTGACATATTTTTATTTTTTAGCTGGGGAGGATTGGAGGTATGACTGAGTACAGAAATATTGCATGTTAAAATACTATTTGATGAAACTTGTTATTAGGAAAATAGTCTAGCAATCACATAAGTCACTTGATAACTACCTACATTCCAGCAACAGCTTGCATGAGGCACTCCTGGACACAGAATGTATTAATAACAAAGTTAATTCCATGCTTGAAGTGTAAAAACTAGGTACAGTAGAAATTACTAAAACTGGATTTGACTGGATATGCTGTCTCCCCATTGACCTGTTACAAGGCTATACCTCCATATAAAACAAGAGACCAAGAAAAGAGTAGAGAGAGTCAGTGCTGTGGCATGGAGGGATAAAGCTCCAACTACATCTCAGGCAATATGGGTTTGGTTATTGCTTTGGATGTCTCCGGTGCTTGCAGAGAATGATGGGGATGGCCATCTCTGGGAGGGTGGCATTTGTCTAGTGGTTCCCTGTGTGGAGATGTGGTTCATAGGTCACAGATGCAAAAAATCCCTCAGTGGATGCAGTCAATGGCATGACTCCACAGGATACTCTTACATTCTGTGCAGGCCCCAGCGTTTCTGTGCAGGCCCCAGCGTTAGAATGGAGACACAGTCTGGGGGCAATAGGACAGGCCGGTAGACTTGATGATGGACAAGAGCACTTGAGTTAGCTGGAAAGAATGAGGCAGAAGTGGAACAAAAAAGAAAAGAAAAGACTAGAAAGATGTACTCTGCATAACAGAATGCTTTCAGTCATCATTCCACGGACATTCAGCTATAAAAGTGACAGGGAACCACCTTGTTCAGAATGGAAATCACAGGAAAACACAATAGTAGATCATTTTAACCAAGCATAGATCTTGCCTACAATACATTTCTTACTTCTTCCACTGCAAAAGACTGCTACCTCACAACACTTTTAACTTTATACTAAGATCTATCTTACTGATGGGAGATTTAATTAGAATCTTTTAGATAACAAGACCCAGAAAATGAACAGCATTGCATCACCCCACAGACTAAGCATACTAACTTTTATTCCACACTCTTGCGAAGGTACAAGGAATACTCAATTTCTCAGCAAAGACACATATTGCCTTTATTCTGACATAATCTAGGAGGTAATACTGTTCCATTTAGGGGTATGGGGATGCAGCCCCACTGCAAAAATAGCTGTATTGCTTTCCACTTAACTGTTAAATTTATTTGTATCACTGTTGTGTATTTGAATCACAACCATTATATATGACATTCATCATCTTCACTGTTAACATAAGTGAGAGTCTGAGGCATGATGTTTGAAATGCAAGCGCTCTGACTTAATTGTACTGTTGTTACATCTTAAGCAACAGTAAAATTTATTCCTATGCCTTGTCATTATTTGAAGCTATTACATTGTGTTAAAGAATAGCATACATTCACCAAATTGATGGACTTCTCAATGCAAAACATATTGTACAATTCAGTTGCAAAAGCCAGACTAATTAAACTGTAGACTGAAACAGAGAAGCTGTACATCCAGTTAAATTATACTAGAACTGGTTCAATTTAAGAGAGAATAGAGACAGTATAAAATCAATCTGTCTGACAGTACATGTGGAATGTTTAGAGATAACATTTTGGAAACTGAAAGTTTAATCTTGATGATAACCTAGTCTACTTGATTTCTTATATGCCCCAGAACCCACTCATGTAACCTCTTTTAAAACGCCACAAAAATGTTTTAAATAATACAACTCCGCAATAAAACTTGAGAAACATAAGAATAAGTAATGTAAGCATACAAAAAATCATATTTCCTCACATAGAAGTTCATCATGGTAGGTGTCTCAAACTGGGAAGCTTACTCTCTGAACTTAGCCCTTCAAATTAATTGAGTGTCTAAGGAATTGGTAGGAGAAGCATGCTTAACATCTGTTAGATGCTACTCTCCTTGAAATGTCAGGTAGTTTTGTCTGGATATTACGGGTCCAAAGTATAGACTACAGTGTAGTTAACTTTATTAAACTAAGTAATGTAATCCTTTATAGTCTCCTTAAATCCTACACCCTCACTGGTTACTCCATTATCACCTTTTAACAAAGAACAGGACTTGCACTTATAATACAAGAGCACTCAGCATATTAGTTTATTGCACTTACAATACAAGAGCACTCAGCATATTAGTTTATCGCACTTACAATACAAGAGCACTCAGCATATTAGTTTATCGCACTTGCAATACAGTACTCAGCATATTAGTTTATCGCACTTACAATACAACAGTACTCAGCATATTAGTTTATCGCACTTACAATACAACAGTACTCAGCATATTAGTTTATCGCACTTACAATACAACAGTACTCAGCATATTAGTTTATCTTTGCTGGGTTCTATGGAGTTGATTGAATACTCTGACACATTCTGAAGCTCCAGTACTTGGGGAATGCATGTCCTAATTTGACACATGCAAGGCACTCCTGTGATACATTTAAAGGGTGCATGTGTTCCTGTAACCTACACATCTTCATAGTTGGAGTTAATTCTGAAAAACACAGTAAATGACCAGGTTATAAAATTATAAACCTGGAATAAAGAAAGAGGTCCTGCTGTTGTAGCACTGTAGTTGGAGCATCCTAGGTAAGGGGGGGGGGGGGTGATAATATATCCATTGCAATAACCTATCAAGAAAAGAACTGTTATGATGAGAGCAGTACTGATATATTTGTAGTTAATTTTATGGAGCCTCTGCAGCAGAAGAAACACCTGAGACAATTCCAGAAAATGTCACAAGAAGCCTAAAACAGGGGAGAAAGAAGACTCCAGGCAGGGTGTTCCCCCCAAAGGATGCACTGCTCCTGCAGTAGATGTGCTTAACACTACTGGGCACACATGAACAGGTGGTCACAGTACAGACACTCCTGAATCATGTACAACAGGCAGCCGACCCCACCCAAAGAAATTCTGTTAGCGCATTGGTCAAAAGCCTGTCAGCCTTCTGCCAACTGAGGAGAACACCTTCCAGAAAAGAAATGTTTGGTCAGCTGCATTAATCAGTTAAAACGATGGATGAAATAATACCTTGATCATGAGCTTAGGCTCCAGGACAGGAATGGGTTCTTCATCAGATGTC
>NC_056748.1:425437666-425485166 GCF_019279795.1 Protopterus annectens | reverse complement strand
AAAAGATAACTTTGGAGCTGCAAACGTAAATGCATACTAGTGACAGTCACCTGTTCATTAATAACAACTAACAGTGATGCACATTCCAGTATCACTGAATAACAAAACCTAAAAGTAGAATGGCTAAATTAGTCAGCTACTTTTAAAAATGAATTTGCTGTGTGCTTAGAAATACAGTCTCCCAAATCCAATCACGGCAACAATAAAGGAGTGAATTAAGGAAAGACTCATAGCTCATAGGTTAGCCAGTTATTTTGTGACCTTTCACTTGTAAAACATAACTGTCTCTTTATGATCCAGACTGTACGAATCACTTTTCTATTTGTTCATGTAGTTAAAGGCCTGGCAGTAGTGCTGCTGCAAGTTCATGACTAACTCAGAAGTAATCCAAATCTTCCTGGAGAAAGCCCACTTTATATAGCAAACATACAAGAGTTAGTTAGGAAGTTTGGCACACTTAGCAATACAAATATATGTATAAACCTGTTTTGTAATACACACAGTGTGTGCCAGCATGACATTTCCACTTCCAGGTGAGTTGTCCTCATATTGCAGCCTGCACCAAGCAGGAAAACCACTCAAACCCTGGGATTAAGAAATATGGAAGCCCTAACTCAGAAGGTTTCTGCATCGTTAAGCCTGACCAGTTCAGTGTGTGCTCTTACAGTTTTCCTCTTCCGGTAATTGTGCAGACATCAGTCTTACTGGTGAAGTTGCATGTTAATGCAGCAGTCTACAGCAGTGGCTGATGCAAATTAGCCATGCACTAGCCCCTAGAAATGGCAGTGGCAGTGGATTAATGCAGTGCAACTATTCAGAGAATTACTCTACCAAGTTAATTTTTTTGCTTGGAAGAGAAAACAAACATCATCTTTTCGCAACGTTCACCGAATCACTCCTCTGGGAATGGTTGCTACTTCTACTACTACTACTACAGGTAGGTATGGTAGAGTTGTGCGTCTGTGTGTGCACACACATGGGTGATGGGTGGTACCTGTACTATAGCCATGCATGGGTTAGTAAGGAGAGCACTAACCAGGCCTGGTCTGACAGCACAGTTTTTGAATTGGAGAAATGGTAATGAGGCATGCGCTACTAATGAGGTGTCTCTCTGTGAGACTTTTACCTTGCCTCTGAATTAGAGATTCCCTCCATCATGCTAGCTGACTGACCTGTGTCAGGCAATTAGCGCAGAGGAAAATAATTTTTTTCAATCTCATTCATAATGCATTCCACTGTATAACTAGAAAAGAAAATAGAAACACTACCTAGGCATATAATATCTAGCTGACTAGTTCATGGTCAGTGACTTCAGGAACTATCAGATGCAGGTCTGCAAAATTGTGCGGTTATATGTGAGTGACAACACAGTTATCAAAATAAACTGCTTTATTCACTAGCTTATTGACTATTTATTTAAAATTTGTTAACATGGTAGGTGGACTGGTCATATGACCCCCTTCCAGTCATGGTCTGAGCCAGAAAGCACTACAGTTTTAAGCATAATAGCATTACAAACATTAACTTACTGAGATAGCTTTATCAACAGAAAGAGATCTACATATAAAATACTGCAATATTTACAAATTTCAGGGTTGCATTATAAAGGCACAGATTCAATAATTATGAAGTAAAGAACAAATACATGCACTAACTTGTAACATCTGAGGAATTCTGGAGTGCCTAGCAAAATTAGTACAAAGTTTGGCATTGGAGAGAGGATGTAATCGGGAAGTTTGTCAAAGCAGCACTATGTAGAATACACACATGCATATACAATACATAAGAAAAAATATAAAGAAAAATATAACCAGCTCTGCTGTCAATGACATAGGTAACACAAGTCCGATTAGCTGCTGGGGAATCTGCCACAGCTGGCCAGTTTAAGACACTGCTGACTTACATTTCTTTGGGGAGGTGGTTTGGGACACATGCCATGGGTGCACATTTCCATGACAGAATCCACAGGGGTGACTGGAGACCACATGGAAGTACTAACTTCAGGGTGGGTGCAGGGCAATCTTGAGTTGTTATGCCACTTGTGGAAATGACTTGACATGTCCTTGCTGATGCCTGCTGTACATTGCACCCTATAGTGTGTGTTACTGGACATGCTCTGCAGAAATCCCCAATATCCTGTGGAGATGATGGTCTCAGTCCTAGCTGGCTCATCCTTTGCATCCAGGGAAATGAAAGGGCCATAAGATTCTCACCCTTGGGAGGAAAAAAGGGGTCACTGGAGTAAATGGAGGTATGACTGATACTCCGTGTGGGGAGGGTGACAGTGTAAAAAAGATATCAATTTATATACTTAGGATCATAGGAAATGACTAGGCTATTGGCCCTGAGGCCCCTATAAGCCTAGTCAAGAGTTTAGCCCATGTATAGACAATCAGCAGCTGATGCCCCTGTCCAACAGGGACATAGGTGGAATCCCAGGGGTATATTTTCTATTTCCAATCCAGTTTATTCAGGTTGGATTTAAAATGGGGTAAAGAAATACTCTGCTTGATATGGACAGGGAGTCTATTCCACAGATAGGGGAGTCTCTGGGACACAAATCTGTCCCGCCAACAAGTCCTATTGATCTCACAGACTAGGTTGAGGCCGTGCATGTGGGTTACTTGAGTGGAGCTTGACTTGTGGATATGCAGCAGTCCCATTAAGGCGGGGTCCGAGATCGCCTTGTATGCCAGACAGAGGTCACCTCTGAGGAGTCTGTACAAAACTGAGTAGAGGGATACTGCTTTTAGCCTATCTGTGTAGGGTAGATTTTTGAGAATTGTCCTCCTGGCGAGGAACCTCTGTGGTCTCTCCTGCTGCTGCATGTGCTTTGTGAGGTACATGCCAAATGGGGAGTTGTACTCAATAATGGGCCTTATACGGGAAGAATACAGGGATGTTATGACCTCCTTGTCCCTGGATGAAATACCCTTACTTATGAGGTGGGCCACGTAGAAAGCTTTCCATACAATGGACACAACATGGTGGTTAAAATTCAGGTTGCTATCAATCTGGGTGCCCAAATCCCTCACAACTGAGTGCATGCTTAGGACATTGTTATTAATGTTATAATTTAATAATGTAATAGTTATATAATAATTTAATAGTGTTATATAATAATATAATAGTTATAATAATATTAATAGTGATAATAGTTAGTTAATAATTTGTATATATATATATATATATATATATATATATATATATATATATATATATATATATATTTGTTATTAATGTGATAATTTGTGGGGACATCATTCTCCCCAAAGGGGATGATGATACATTTTTTTGTATTCAGCTTGAGGCCGTGTTTCTGGCACCAGTCATTTGTTTAGGTGAGACCTCTTGGAGGATGTCCACATCACTAGGGGAACTGATGAAAGCACCCTGGGGTACGTCACTCGATACAGTGTTATAAACTATTTTTTTAGTTTCAGTAATGTCATTGTATATCAGTATTGGTAGGGAGACATCAAAAATATATCATTTAGCTAAGACTTACCCTATGTGATCCAAATTTGCCATGGACCTTCTCAGAGTGTTGCCTTCAGATATAACTAGTCAGAATTTGTCAGGGTTGACACAGAGGTGACTTTGCTATGCATTTAGCTCAGCAGGGTCAATGCAGTTTTGCACAGTGTTGTACCGTATAAGCAACAAAGGGCTAAAGATCCCCACGTAAGATACACGAAGGGTTACTGCTGATATTCTCCCTACCCATATCCCCACTGCATAAGAATAATACTTGATGTCTAGAAAGACCAGCTTTCCTACCTCCCAACTAATTGTCCCAGAGACCTTCCTCCTTATAACTTCGTAATGTTAACTGTAATTACTATTCTCCAAACAAAACTCACCACTATCATCTCAGAGTAACACAGATGGTTTACAGTGAATCACCCAATATGTCATGACTGAACATAGAATAATTCTAAAGCAAGCACATTTGCAACTCTCTTATATATACTTAGCACGCTTTTGGTTCAGCATGGTATATATACCTTAGATAAAAGCTTGGCATGCATGCACGTTCCTGGCAGATGTGGGACAAGCAGATCAATGACATGCAAAAACAAAATAAAGTGTGGTAGCTATTTTAATTATCAACCAAAGCTAACATTAACTTCTAACTTTTGTGGGCCAGAAAGATATCTCACTTTCTTTCCGACAAATGAAGAAGCACATCTGATAAAGGGGTACTTTTTAAAAACTTGAATACAAGCTACTGTCTCCAACAGAAATCTTTTAGCATTTTAAGTCACTGCTATCAACATCTGCAGATTCATCTCCCTGGTTCTCAAGAGTCAGTACTGCTGCCAAGTGCTTGTAACAGTCCATTGGCTTCCAATCTCACAGAATTAGGCTATTTTTTGGTTCCTTACTCTTTAAGCTCATCAACTTTGAATCCTTTCCTTTATTTTGCCAACTGTCCATATCTCTGCACTTCATAATATCACCTCCAGTCTGTCCCTCTCTCCATGTTTGCATCACATCCCTGCAGACACCTAAAAAGCAAGCTGCATTGCTATGACCACAGATATGGGAAGCCCTTCCTATCTATCTAAAAGAGACTACTTCCCGCTTCCTGCAAATAATTTAGCAAGATCTTAAGCAATTCTTGATCAAAGATGCAATTCACAAATGCTTTGAAACATGCAACATCAACTGAAAGGGAATACACTCCCTATCCTAAACAAAGCCTACTTTACACATCTTTTCAGTCAAAATGTCTTACATTCCCTCTTTTTCATCTGAGCAATTTTCTTTGCATATATTGCATATAGGAGCCTATTTCTTCTGCCCTTTACCTTTCATTTTCTCTTTGTGTGAAAGCACTTCTAAGAAGATCCAAACTTTAAAGTGATATTAGATATCTCTTGTAATTTACTCCTCAAGACTAAAGTCTCTGTAATTTCAGTTTAATGTTGATACACTTATTACTGTTTTCACTGACTATACTGGCACATTTTTTCTATGCACTTAGGCTGAACCTAAAAATGGTCTGACAGAACAGTGTTCTAACTTAATAAGCAAACTCAAATAAAATAAAATAAATTAATAAATATAATTTTGCATTTTATTATACCGTCCACTGGCCCTTTTCAGTACAGGCCTGGGAAGAAAATCTCCACAAACATGATATACACTGCTACAGTGTACAGGGCGGTTTATTTTACATAATCTAGATATTAATAGTGCAAGATTCAAAGAGCTAATATAGAATACCAATACAATAAAGATTACATATAATTTACAAACATAACAAGGGAAGTAAAAGTAAGCAGCCAAACTCCACAGGTACGGAAAGTAAAATTTACTGAGCGCTTTCGTCTCCAAATACATAATTCTTCAGAATAAGTTAACATAGCACAAACTTCCATATATATATATATATATATATATATATATATATATATAGGGAATATATATGCTCAATAAATATTACTTTTCGTACCTGTGGAGTTTGGCTGCACTTCCCTTGTTATTCTTGGTTTTTGTCCTTGCAGTTTAAATAATTTACAAACACATACAGTACATTAATGGAAGTTTGTGTGATTACGTCTTGAAACACATTTCGATGTAGCATACATTTCGCATTGACACAAACTGCAGTATGTTTGATGATACTCACTTGCAGTATGGCATAGACTTAGTCATGCAAATATTAGTATAACACATGTATACAACAGATATAAAGAATTACCATATGCAGGTTTACAGTATGTGAAAAACAGTTTTATTTTACACTAAAAATGTCACTGTTTTATGGAATGAAAGCATAAATTTCTTTTTGACCACCAAACGAAAAATAGTAGTCAGTGGATAAACTTTAGAAATGTTTTTTGTTGTAATTATTAGTACTCAGTAATCAATAAAGACAGCTATTAAGGTAATTTTGTAATCATTGTTGAGTTCTATAAAGGTACTTTAAAAAAAGCCAGTTGCTGTAATTATTAGTGCTTAAGATACTGAGTATTGATAATGATAGGTTTACTTTATGCCATGAAGGAACATGTCCTGCAACCACTTTCCTCTCAGAAAAGGGTCACAGTGGTATGTATTTCATACTTCTGTGGCATAAAGCTGGTCACAGTGGTACGTCTCCTGAGATTCAAGAACTGGAAGAAAGGTTGAGCACATTGTATTAGTATCAGGGGGTGTATGAAATGGATGCTCTCATCTTTCTGTCACTAACATGGAACAAACAAGAATAAAGGAAACATACTGATCTGCTCCATGAATTAACTCCATGAATCTTTTAAGTATACGCATAATAATTAAGTTTTAATTTTAGAATTATACAATTGCTTGTTTACTTATGTTGCTAACCTGTTTGTAACTTGGGGATATGGAATACAAAAAGGCCTAGAACGACCTGTTCAATTCAGTGCTGCACTAGGTACAGTGGGTTAGAACAATATTTGTTTTTCTTGCGAAAGTGACTACTGGTGAAACCAAGAAAATTCAGTATATTCACAACCATGACATAAATGTAGGTATTATGTGAGGACGTGTATGAACAGTTATGACTCTATGTGTTTGTTTAAGTGTATCATAGCAGCAAGCTGTCATAGTGGCTTATTAAATCTGCAGTTTTCTTTTTTATAGTACCTAGAAATGTACTTAAGAATTATTAACTGTGTACAGGGTTTGAACTTGAAATGGCTGTTTTTTTTTTCACTTGCAAGATACAGATTATGTACTGCAACTGATCCATTCTTGATGACTATTCAGTGTCTGTATCATAAGAGGAAGGTTAGATAAAACTGCAAAGCACTGGCTAGTCATTCAAGCTTTGCCCTTCTATTACTATGAATTCAGCTACCTCAAGTTAAAAAAGTCAAGTTGGAATTTGTGAATTTATTTTCTGTTTTACAATCTGCTCTCCTCACATTTACATGAGAAATAACTCAATCCAAACACAGACATACATTTTGCCTCAAGCTGCAGGTGCACTTAGATGCTTGAGTACAGCTACACTTTCAGAAGTTTTACACAGAAATAAAAATAACCAGCTAGAGTAGATTAAATAACACAAAGAACAGAATGCCTACATTTAAATGAAAGTCTAATTCTGAAGTTGCTATGTGGACTTTTAAACTATGTTTTATAGTAGCTTGGTGCTCCAACTCAGGTCCTGGCTGGGGTCTTTCTGGAGTTTGCATATTTTTGCTGCGTCTGAGTTGGTATTTTGGGAGATGAACTGCTGATGTTCAAAACACCCCTACATGTGAGTGCGTGTGAGTGTATGTCTCCTGTAATAAATTGGCATCCCATCCAGGATTGCTTAAATGTATTGTTTGCAAGATAGGCTCCAGCTCTCCTTAGCTTTGAGCAGGACAAAATGGTCATTTAAGTTTAACTAATATTTATGTATATCCCGTCAGTCCTATTTTGAATAACTTCACTGAAGGTTTTTAGTAACGAACACGTAAAAATGTATAGATAAAAAGATTAGGATGGAGGGAAAACTTGGTATTAGAAGGAAATAAAGGAGAGTGGGGACAGCCATGTTGATTTAACTGCAGCAGTTATATGCTACAAAATACTACTACAAATAGAAAATACGCATCCAAAGAAATTCATTGTCACTGTGTGACTAGTCTGCCATGCAAGAATGATCCTGGCCTTTTAGTAGTTAATATAAAAGAGCACAATTTACATCCCCAATTCCCCATGATTTAATTTGAACTTATGGCCAAAGCTAACCCCATTTTTTCTATATTATGGATCTTTTTGGCCTTCTGTGATGTTCAGAAACAAGAACTCCTTATCACAAAGCTTGTTGAATTTGCACATTTTAGAAAATAAATGCTGATCTGCACCTTTTTATTTTTTTGGTAATACTTTTCCAAATTGTTGGCACTAGTTATCATTGTAATTAATGTTGTTGTTTAGATAGCACTAGTTGGACTGTTACATGAAACAAAATAATCCATTTATTTTGTTGTTATAAGGAGCCTCAAATTAATACACACACTGGCTTGATTTGTAAACAGAAAATATGTAATACAGGATATTGAGAAGACATTTGTTGCCAGTCAGGCAGATGGTGTAGAGGCAGTGAGTCCAGGGGGTCTATATGTGCTGTCATTGACCCACGTTTGGGAATGAACTTAAACCACTGGTATTGTTGGAAGGGGGATAATAAGATGAAGCAGTAAATGGGCAGCTCCCCTGTCTTGTGCGAAGGCTTTGAGGAATTTGCAGCATGTGTGACCTCTAGTGAAGCCTCACAGGTCACCTTTCTAATGATCTAGTGCTCGGTGGGTAGATGCATGCACCAGATGAACTAATGTCATTTGCTGAAGCTGCTCCCACAGTTAGGGTCCTTGACCAGCTGCCACATTAATTATGATTTTGAGTTCATTGTCTGCAGTTCACCATTGGATCTCTTGCTCCCTAAGCTCTACACAATGACTACCATGAGGTGGGGGCCCACCTGCTGAAGTGTTGCATCTGGGATTGTCAGAAAAGGAGCAACTAAGGGATTTAGGGCTGTGTGGACTGGAAAACTGAAGAGCAGTTGGAGGTGAAGTGGGGGATGGGGGGAGAAAATCTTTTCTCCCAGCTACTGAGTCTGAGAAGGAAAGCACAGATATGTAAATTTGTTGGACACATCTTGGACAATCTTTTTGGGATAAGAATGCCTTAATGTAAACATTTCCCATTACAAATTTGCATTCAAAGAGACAAAAACTGTGCTGCATGAAGAAGAAAGCATGAACTGTTCTTGTTGGAATGTAACAGGGTTAAAAGACTGTGGTTTGATATACCATTAATATAATGGTTTAGACTGGCTTCTTGCTCTTTAAAAATCCTGGATATATATACCTATGGGCAAGAATGTATCTTTCTGGGCTTTAGACATTAACAAAGTAAGCTTCATATAGTTGTTCTTCACTGCTTTGTCATGGCTCTAATCCTAAAGATAAGACAGAGGCAGAATGTAAGCATATGTAAGCAGCCTTTTGGTATAAGATCAGCTTTTAATCCCAGATGTATAGCAGTCTAGACTGACTCTCCATTGATGCACTGATGCACCACAGCCAAGGAACGACTTGTTTTTATGTACTGTTTAAAAGTAGGGAACAGGGAAGTCCTCTCTAGTTACAAAGGAATATAGGAGAAAATACCAAGGCCTTAGTAGGTAACTTTTAAGAAACTGTTAAAGCTACAATGACTGAGAGTAATACAGGGTAAAGCTTATAAAGGGAATGTACTAGAAGATTGTTTCACTTCTTGATATGGATATAGAATAAGCTGTGAAAGTTTCCTGTATAATGTACAGATGTTTACGGCTTACTATTATTTTATCAGCATCAAACATAGTCCAATGTTCATTAATATTTATGGCCAGCCTTGTAAAATATTCTGTGTTTGAGGGAAAAACACCACTCTAGGCCCTTGCCTTGGATTGTTTAAGACTGGTTGTTAAGGCTATTTTTAAGCAAATTAACTTACCTGAAAACAATGTAAAAGTGAATGAAGGAAGGAGGTTTGAATAAGGAATGTGTAATTAATTCACAGGCAAACACAACAGAATATTGTAATTAACACTGAACTCAGCTGGTGTTAGTGTTTGCCAGACAGCAGCTTTTGAACAAAAGGGTAGGAGATTATATCATTAAAAAACAGACAGTGGTACTTATAAATATGAAATTTGATTGTGTCATGATGGTATATGATATAAATCACATTCAGCAACTTTATACAATCATAAAACCTTAGTCATACCATACCATATGAGGTTATAAAACTGCATACTGACAGTATGCAAGTCCAGTATGCAAATGAAAGATCCTGCAGAGTAGTCTATGGAATAAACACAGAAACACATGATAAAAAATGAAGGTGAAATGCATAGAAAACAAGACTGATTTATCCACTGTTCTCTTACTGCACTGTTCTAATCAGACTAAATATGTACTGACAAACCTAAGTATTGGAGCCTGGCTCTCAGCCTGTTGATGTAGGTGTGCTGTGCACTGCATCTAGTGAGCCACCCACACCTACTGTCTCACTCCCAGAGTGATGCCACATATCACTTGCCAACTGCACCTACAGCACAACGAGGTCCATTCATCTACATATCATGCAAATGTTCCTTCCTCTTTGGCCATAACAACCTAACAGAGACCTGGTTCAAGGCTCCAGAGAGCACCCCTGCAATACCAGGCTACAATTCTTACCACACTTTTCAGCCACAAAACCAAGATCGAAACATTAAAGGTGGAGGAGTACCCATATTTACAAAGGATATTCACACCTCCAGGCTAGTTGCCCAACACAATGCATCTGAAATTCTCCAGGTGCAACTAACACTAGGTAAGACTGCAATCCAAATTGTAGCTTGATACAGATCCCTCACCATGCCCCAAGATTCTCACTACACCTTTCTAAACATACTGGAAAATATTAAGATACAACCAAACACCCTAATACCGGGTGATTTCAATTACCCTGCCATTAACTGGGAAAACTACTCGGGTACCAACACCTTTTCCCAACGGTTCCTGGAATTCATAAATTCCAATGCCCTGGATCAACTAATCCATTGTCCCACCAGGTGCTCCAATATGCTAGACCTGGTCATTACCAACATGAGAGGTAGATGCTCCACACCAGTGGTCACCCCCTCACTGGTCAGGTCTGACCAAAAGCAAATCACCCCTGACAACCTCCCCCACCCCAGTAAGGAAACCTCCATAAAAAACTTCTCCAAAGCCAACTTCATGCTACTGAAGTCAGAAGTGACAAATTTCATGACACCCATGCAGATGGAATCTGAAAGTTCGAATGCTGAATCCTACACTAAGGCACTGTACGAACATATCCACTCGTGCATGAATCGTGCCACCCCAAATAAAACCAAGATGCTCTCCTCCAAAAAAGGAAGCCAATCTGGTGGTCTCCTGCTATAAACAAACTATACAACAGAAGGAAGACACTATTGCAAAAAGAGGAAAATCCCAGGATGCAGAAAACTCCCTCACCAGCCTCGGTAAGAAGCTGAAATCCCTCATAAAATCCTCAAAATGTAGTTACGAAAATAAAATTGCCAAAGATTCCAGAGACAACAACAAGGCATTCTATAGTTATGTCTAGACTCTAAATGGCAATGCTCAGATCTGCTCTGAGCTACAACAGAATGGCATTAAATATACTAATCCCAAGGATATTGCCAATATCCTGGCAGATCGATTTAGTGCCAACTTCACCCCCCTCTCACCCCCTAAAGGGCCCATCTCAATGCCAAAAGAGTGCCAAATTCCGGTAATCACGGTCACACAGGTAGAAACTGCACTCTCCAAAGCTACGAATACAGCATCCATGGGACCAGATGACATCCAAGGCCGTGTACTACATGAACTACAAAATGAACTGGCATCTCACCTAAGTGGCATGTTTAATCATAGCCTCACCTCAGGCTTTGTTCTCACTGAGTGGCGCACAGCTACAGTTATTCCACTCCACAAGGGGGGATCCATCTTGGATCCCGGGAACTACCGTCCCATCAAGTCTGACGAGCCTGATCTGCAAGGGCATGGAACGCATTATCATGGTACTTATAAACAAAGACATTGGCAACCTTCAAACACTGGACCCCACCCAGTTTGGGTTCATGAAGGGCCGATCTTGTCTCCTCAACCTGACTTGACTTCTTCGAATCAGTCTCCAGAGCTGTGGACGAGGGTAAGGTGGTCCACACAGCCTATCTGGACCTCTCCAAGGCCTTCAGCACCATCCCCTACTCTGGAATCATAGATAAATTTACTAAGCTGATCATAAATCCCTACGTCACTCGATGGGTTGCCAACTGGCTTACTGACAGAACCCAAACTGTAAAATTAGCCGACTCCAAATCCAGCTCCAGACAAGTGACAAGTGGAGTACTTCAGGGTTCAGTCCTGGGACCACTCTTGTTTAGGATCTACTTACCTGAAGTACAGGCCAACACTAAGGGACTCTAGTTAACAAAGTTCGCAGATGACTGCAAACTGGGAGCCATTACTGAATGCCCAAATGATGTGGATACTCTACAAAAGGGCCTTACAGAAACAGATGCCTGGTGCCAGAGCCATGGGCTCAAGCTTAATGCCAAGAAATGTATAGTTATCCCCTTTGGAAAAAAACATGTACCCATGAATTACCACATAGGTGGCAGGTGTCTATATCATGTTATCGAAATCTTACTACATTGAATCAATAAAGGTCGAACTTTATTGATTGAAGTAGTAAAATATCGAATAACGTAAAAAAAAAATAAATCAATAAAAAAAAACTAACTAGCATAGGCTGGGGGCAAGCCCAAATGCACCCCCACACCCCCCTACTTAAATATACCAACTCCAAGACCACACTACATTGAGGTAAACAGAAATCTCCCCCTTACGGAGATTTCTGTTTACCTGCATGATGTTCTGAACTTTCGACATTGTTGTGCCGACAATATCGTATTTGATATTGTCAGCTTACGACAACGTGAACTAGACCTGATGGCAGTACACTAAACATCGAAAGTGTGATGAGAGACTTAGGGACACAGGTGGACAGTGGTCTCACCTTCGATAACCACATCGCCACAACAGTCAGGAAATCCTATGTGGCACACCTCATCACGAAGGGCTTTGCATCCAGAAAAAAGGAGGTCGTTGTCCCACTGTACTCGTCCCTCATTAGACCCATTATAGAGTATAATGCCCCAATTGGTATGTACCTCACAAGACATCTGCAACAGCTGGAAAGGCTGCAGAAATACCTCACTAAAAGAATCACAGGCCTAAAGCAGATGCCATATGCTGACCGTCTAAAAAAACTCCAGCTATACTCTGTGGCATATTGTCTACTCAGAGGCGATCTCTGTTTAACATACAAGGCCATGTCAAACTCTGAGCTGTTGGACATGCTCCACTTAAAGAAATCCCAATCCCTCACAGCCACACTCTCCAGGGATCTAATCCTTGTCATCACAATGAACAAAACATGCTGGAGGGATAGGTTCCTGACCCAGAGACTCCCCATACTCTGGAATAGACTGCCCATACATATCAAGCAGAGCGCCTCCTTGGCCCTCTTCAAAAGGAACCTTGATGACTGGATGGGAGATAGGAAATTCACCCCGGGGATCATGTCAGTCACCCTGCTAGACAGGGGTCCAGGGAAGTAAATATTGTGGGAAGAAATATCCAGGGAATTGTTATGGCTAGGCTTGTATAGGCCCTAGGGCCAATAGCCTAGTACCAATCTATGAACCTATGAACTCAAAAAACATTTAGGAAACACATCCTGTCATGACCATGAAGAGCATGAGCAAGATATGCAGCTTCAACACGTGCTTTCAGCAGAAATAGTGCATGACATTCTGGGAGAGTGCTAAACCAGTTGGCTCTGTGGGAGCCGGAAAGGTAACAGATGTCCACTTCAGTGTGTGTGTGTGTGTGTGTGTGTGTGTGTGTGTGTGTGTGTGCATGCTCATTTTCATGTATTGGCTCTTCTCACTTGCAGTTGGTCACTGATGATTTCGATGTATACAAATCATGTTATATTCTACCTTCTAACATGTAGAAGTAATTCTAAGATACTAAGTGTCTGTGATTATTGGCTGGGGGAGGTGGTTGAAGGCTATTCCTTGCTGGCAACTGACTATACTATAAACATGCTCCACCTTTGAGTGCCACTGACAGTGAGCCTGACAGGGCTGTTCATGGCATTACATGACTGCAGTTTAGTTTTATAAATAGGTTTAGTGCACAACAGCAGCTTACAAGACACATTGCATAAACGCATTTTAACAGGATTACATTCTATGTTTATGAATATGGTGAAAAGTTAATTTTTGCTGTGCCTGGTTATTTAAAGTGGGACCATTCTTAATTGGATTTTTCCTAATTAGCTGTGCTAACAGTTCAATAGCTTAAGCAAGAAAAAGGATGAGAAATGACAACCTTGTTTTGTTTCTCTCTGAATTTGAAATTCCCATATGAAAGAGACCTAATTATCAGAGAAGGGATAGTTAGAATACATTTTTGAACATTTGAATGAAATGGCATAGAAATGTAAGGAACTGACAACAATAAGCAGGTTCTATTAATAATGTCAAAAATCTTTTCAGCATTAATATTGGTGATTGATTGATTAAATAATTAACTGACTAATTTATTTACACTTTGTTTTCTATGTTAGTCCCAGTAGCACAGTGGCCTCCTTTTCAGGGGTGACCCCAGGTGGTATTTATATTGTCTAGGGGAACTTCACCTGTACATGTTGGGTGGGTTAGTGGGAAATGGCTCCTGAGGGTACTTGTGGCAGTATGGGGAGAAAGGTGTATCTCAGATGACTGGAGAATAAGTGTTTTAGTGTCTGTGTAGAACAGCAAAGGGGACATTCACAATTGCAGGCAGTACAGAGGTATCAAACTCTGGTCACAGTAGAACTTCCAAGATAGCTGCATACTGAGTAACAGCTTAAATACAACTCTCCCAGTGTAAAAGTAGAAGCTCAAAAAAGAGGACCAGTGAATTTGACTTTTTTGGTAAATGTCTGTTATTGGCTAGTAAGTGCATGCCTGGATGCCAGCAAAAAGAAAATCATAGATCCTGAAAGAACATCAAGCATAAAAGGTGAGGAGAAAAATCCTACAGATGTTCAGCAAAAAGCAGTTCAAATTCTAACTATGGTACACAAAATGAAGAAAAGGCTGACTATGAGACTGCTCAAGAAGAGATGTTTCAAAAAATGGTAGAATTAGAGGATAGAGCATGTAGGGAAAACCTAAGACTTTCTGCTGTACCATAGAAACTGGAAGGAACAGACTGTATTAATTTTATAAAAGCATAAATAAGCAACTGGACTGGTATTCCACAGCAGGAGATGTTAACTGAAAGGGCACATTGTGTGTGTGCTCTAAACCTGGCCATGAGAAAGCGGCCAAGACCTTTAATAGTATAAACACAATCCTACCAGCAGAAAGAGTTGATTCTGACAAAATTGTGGCAGTAGGACAAAATAATAAAAGTTGGAGATAGTAGACTGTTTGTGGAAAATGATTACTTACTGTACACCATAAATAAAAGTGGATTACAAAGCATCAATTACATTTGTGAAATATGCAATAAGAAAACATGGAAATATTGGACTTTTATTTACTTTCCAACAAAAGCAGCAAGCAAATAACTCCAAAGTCCAAATAATAAACAAAAAGCTGTGTCAGTAAGAAGAAATTTATTGTAATCCAAGCCAATAATAAGCATTTCCATCTCTTATGCAAGAGACTTCTTCAGACTAGAGGAATAGAGAAGCCTCTTGCATAAGAGATGAAAGTGCTTATTATTGGCTTGCATTGCAATAAATTTCTTCTTACTGACACAGCTTTTTGTCTTTTATTTACTTTGTTAAACTTATAGGAGACTTCAAAGCATATGCACTACTTAATGTAATTAATGTTTGGAAGAACATTAAGGAGAGGGGAAGAGGAATGAAAGAGGTAACTGTAAGTAAAACAAATGTTCTTAACAATATTTTTGTAATATATTACATATACTGCATGCTACAAAGTAAAGCATTTTTTGTTATTTTTGTGTGTGATAGGGATACTAAAGTAAACAGGTACCCCTATTTTTCTTTCTTTCTTTCTTTCTTTCTTTCTTTCTTTTCAGTTTTAAGAAATGTAGGCACTCCAGTGTAAAAAGAGAAGTTAACCTAGACAAAAGAGCATTATATAAGTAAAACTGATGCGCTTTTTCTTACTTTTGTGTAAAGGAATGGCTGGATTGAGGCCCTTTGCTTGATATAATAAAACATTTTAAAAGAAAGCAAGTAAATAAAATAACACTGAATATAATGAAAAGTTTTCCTTTAGCAAACAAATGTTCACAGTGCAACATTGGAAGCTTCTAGTAGAAGGTAACTTTGTATCTTGTTCTCATGTTTGTATGAAGACAAGCTGATAAGGGCAATAAAAACAGTTAAAACATTCTTTCAATGTCTAGGAGATAATGTTTTCTGTAAGCATTCAAGTTGTTTTCTATATCTGTGAGAGGAATAAAGACAAGACAAAAACAGACAGCACCTAGTGTAAGTAGAAGCACAGGCTGTACCATGCATCTTAGCATGGATAACCTTCATTATAGGTTAATTCAAACCTGTGAGTGCTGCTGTGAATCTTGAACAAGTGTTTTATTAGGAGGGTTAAACTTTACTATTTGAAAATGTACATAGTTTGTTGTGTTTGTATTAAGTTAATAGGTTCTGGGGTGTTTTATTTTTAAGGGTTTTCATTAAAACAAAAAGCCTTGTAAAACGTGACATAGGTTCAAATGGATATGACAAGAAACAACTGTATAAAAGATCAGTCAGCCAAACATTAGTGTATGCATGTAACACAAAGGCTGACTCTAGACAATTTTTAAAAAGCTGTTGTATATAACAGGTGGGAATAATAACTTCTTATCATAATGGCAACACTTTCCACATTATCTTTAAATGTGAATGGTCTCACTGATATATATATATATATATATATATATATATATATATACATATATAAAATGATCAGTGAACTGTATTAAAAAAACACAGACTGCAAGTAGCTATGCTACAGGAGACATATTTAGAAACAAATGAGCATGTGAATTTGATACCCATCCAATAACTATTTCAGATCATGCACCAATAATAATTTGAAGAGGAAAAAATAATAATAATGGTAGATTTGTAGTTATAAGGGGCTACTGGCAAGGGAGAAGGATTATGCTAGTATGCATTTATATTCCACCTAAAACTATTTCAAAGGAGCTTAAGAAAATTCTAGGAGAAATAATCAGCTTTCAGCAGAGAATATTAATTATAGGTAGGAAATATAATTTCATTTGCAACACTGAGGATGTATCTGGGGGGACTAGAAGGGAAAATATAACAAAAGATGGTAGAGTTTTGAAGATATTTATGAAAATATCTGTTATGGAAGATGGAAATTCAGTAGTAGGAATTTGGTGAGAATTTACACATTATTCCCCAAGGTGCAAAAACCAGGGTAGGCTTAACATGTGCATTTAATTGAAAGTTCTGATACATGCCCAATAACTATTTCAGATCATGCACAAATAATAACTAAAGTAAACATGCAGGGTAATGAGGTAACAATGAGAAGATGGCTCTTCCCCACCTATCTGTTAAACAGAGAGGAATTTAAGCAATGGGTAGTGGAACCCATTCAGGAGTTATTAGGAAAGATAGAAGTTTCTTCTGAAAATAAAGCTAAGGAGTGGGATAAAATTAAAGTGGGCTCTAAAAACTGGGTAGAAATAAAAGAAAAAGATAAATGGTTCAGAAATAACAAGAATTATTTAGAGGGACTGACAAAGGTTAAAGCATTGCAGAATATGGGAAATGTCATAGAAGAAGAAGATGAGGAATTGCAGAGTGGCTAAAGATAACATAAGGAACTACCTCAACAGCAATCATGAGTTCAGAAAGATTGCTGTTAATCAACTGTTTTTTGATAACTCCAGAGCACAAAAGCTTTTAGCTCAATGACTCAGGCATCAGAATGTAGAAAGGGTTGTTGCCAAGCTTAAGGAGCATGTAACAAGGAAAATAACTAGAGATCCTTTAGAGGTATTAGAAATATTTCAGAAATTTTAAGAAAATCTGCATAAAGCAAAGACATGTAAATGAAGAAAAAGTACACAATTAAATGTTTATATAACAATTAAATATACCAATGTTAGAGGCAGACGAGGCTCAATTACCAACAGTTAGCATAGCAGGACATAAGAAAAAAAAATGCTGATGTATAATCAATCTGCAGGAAAATTTTCCCTTGGAAGTTTGCAAGCTAGGAGGGAAGAAAATGATAAAGATCTTGAAGGTTTTGTTTAACAGTATTTTAAAAGGAGAAGTGTCAACATCCTGAAAGAAAGTGGTGGTGGCTGTAATACATAAAATGAGAAAGACCAATCATATCCAGCTTCATATAGGCCAATTTCAATTCTAAACTATGATTATAAAGTGTTTATATCTATAATAGCTTAAATGAATGATAAATGTGATGCTTTGATAGATATGTATCAATGTGGTTTTGTGGGGGGCTAATGAACATTTGACAACATTAATAGAACAATGATGATCCAGAGGGAAGCAGAATGTAAGAAAATACCACTACTTTTGTTGGGTCTTGATGAAGAGAAAGCATTTGACAGAGTATGCGGGTATTGCATTCCCTGATAAAATTATAAGTTTGATTAGAAGGATATATCAGGGATTACAGGTGAAAAGTGAAGTGTGAGGGGGTTCCTCTCTAATAAGTTCTGTTTGAGCTGAGGAAACAAGCAGGGCTGTCATCTTTCCCCTTTATTTGTGTTATATTTAGAACAATTGGCAAAGAAAGTAAGGGACTCAGAAATTCTAGGATATAATTGGTATGGTAATCAAGAAAAGTTGGCTTATGTGTAGATGACATTATTTGATATTTGGTAAAACCAGAAAAGGACATTTCAGTGCTGTGGAACATTCTACGACAGTTTCAAGTCTATTGGGGATACAAAATTAATGAAAGTAAAATTAAGGTAACTGCAGTAAACTATGTACCCACACACAAATTGGTTCAGCAATACTGGTATTTATGGAGACATGATAAAATGAAGTACTTAGGAGTATGGATTAAAAAGGATTCTGCTATGGCAGTAAAGGATGTGCGGGAAGAGACTAAATAAAAGATTATACAAAAACTGAGAAAATGGAAGCTCTGTTTTATGGATATGGATAGCAAGATACAAACAGTGAAAATGTTTTTAGTCCTTTAATTTTTATACACAGGTTAGACATTTGTTTATCAACCGGAGGAGAAGTTGTGGATAACAATTAATAAAGAGATGAATGATTTTATCTTGGAGGGAAAGAGGGCAAAAGTCAAGTGAGATAAACTGATCATTTTAATAGAACAAGGTGGTTTGGGTTTACCTGACTTGAAGTGGTATTTTAGAGTTACTCAGTTAAAACTTCTATATATAACACAAGCAGAAAGCTGTAATTCAAAGTGGAAAGGTATGACAATAAAACAGAGGGGAAGCTGAAGAAACAAAGTGTGACTGGGATTTTGAATGCAGATCCTTAAAGAGAATAACAATAAACATGCAGAGTATTACATTCATAAAGTAAAGCAGAAAGTATTCTAAAATGTAAGTCAACATGGGAATTGAGAAAGGAGATTCTACCAATATGGATGACTGCAAATAGGGGTACAGAAAATAGGCAAGAGGTGTCTGGAATTAATTATTGGAAATTGACAAATGAACCAAGGTACTGGGAGCAAATAATTAGAGAGGGGAAGGTAATAGAATGGGAAGAGGCCGAGAATTCTTTTGGACTGCAGGCTAAAGATTGCCTTCCCTATCAAGGACTGATATCAGAGTATAGACAAAGAGAAAGAAATAGGTGGATCCTAAGAGAAGGACCAGAAATGGCAGAGTTTTTGGTAGAATCCAGAACAAAATCTGCTGTTTAAAAGGGGATAATTACTAGGGCATATAAAATAATGTATAATTATAGGAAACAATCAGAGGAGGTTAGAAAATATTGAGAAGAGAGATTGGACAAGCAATTCACAAGGAAACAATGGGAGGATATATGAATAGCTCCCAAATATGCAACAAAGGCTAGAAGGTTTAGGATTTATTTTAGCTTATGTATAATCCTAAGTACAATGTTTAATACAATTACTGTTATGGAGCTTTTCTTCTCTGGTCTCCTCTGAAAAAGGGCTAGTGGCCCAGTCGAACTAACCTGGTTAACAAATGTCAAATAAATAAAATAAATAAATCTTTGCTTAGAAGTGTTTGCATTGGTATTTCTATACCCCAAGCAGCCTCCAAAGAATTTTTCGCACGTAGTTGCAAATGTTCGAGGTAAGATGGGGAAGAAAGAGGTAATCGGGAACATATTCTTTGGGAGTGTAATGAGTTGGCAAACTTTAAAAATTCCCTGCTGACTACTCTGTCAGAAATACTGGGTGAGCAAATTGGTGTAGCTAATGAAATTATTATTTTTTGAGCTGTGACACAGAATCGGAATTGCCTAGACATAGTAAAGCTTTGCTGAGTTTAATTCTGGTGGCTGACAAAAAAAGCAGTTACTAGAAAATGGAAATCAAAGTCTAAACCAACTATACTAGAAATATTGAATATAGTAACAGAGATAAAGGAAATGGAAGTGGGATCTTTATAAAAGGGTATGAGCAAATTACATAGAAAAATGGGAATAGTTTGAACAATACATGCAGAATAATATTTTGGAGGAGGAATGCGGTTTAAGGGAAGGCAGAAATTAAAGAAGCTATGTAATGTTTGACTGACAATGACCATATAGATTATAAGGGATGTATAATGTTTGCAAATGAAAATATGTCATTATGGTTTGTTTTCATGTATATAAAAGTATGATTTCATATGTTATAAATGATAATTCAATAACAATATTTCTTACTTAAAAAAAAAAACTCATGCCACAGTGCATGAAAGTGCTGAAGATGGAGATAATAAACAAATACTTAAGGGTAGTGGAAAGTAGGATGGAAAATGAACAGTTCAGACTGAGTCAAGATCCGATGTTTGTAGTGAGAAAGGTAATGGAGAAGAAGCTGAAGATGAAGAAAGGGTCCAACTAGGGATTTCTGGACTAGGAGAAATAATATGACAAGGCCCAAGAAAGTTAATCTGGGAGGTTTTGTGATGGTTTGATGTCCCCAAAACACTGGTAGTACTAGTGTAGGCTATGTACAAGGATCCAGTGACACAAGCATGAATGGTGTTCATACCTATAGAAGGGTTCCCAGTACGAATGGGTGTGCATTAAGGTTCAGCTCTGAGCCAACAGCTTTTTATAGAGGTTATGGACTATAATAGCAAACAGGTTGGAGGGGACACATCCAAAAGCTGCTGTATGCAGAAAATGTAGCACTGCAAGCAGATTCTGAACAGGAACCTTAGAAAAAGACAGGGGACTGGAATGCAAAACTGCAGGCATATGAAATGAAACTGAGTATAAGCATGAAAATTGTCAGGACAGCAAACAAGAGAAATCAGCAGAAGCTGAAAATTGGGGAAAACAGTGGAACAGGTTAACAGCTTCAAGCATCACGGAGGGGTTGCTGAGGACAAGGTAATTCTGAGTAAGGATTTCAAAGCTTGATACTGAGCTGCTGCAGGCAACTGGCGCAGAATGTCAGTGGTACTTAATAAAGACGTTTCTTGTAAAAAAAAAAGGGGAGGGCAGGAATTAAATAATTTATGTAATGTTGCTTAGGTTATATGATATATAGCAATATAGATGAAGTAAAATGTTTCTTAATGTTAATTTATTAATACAGTTTTTTTTTTGTAAATTTGCCTCTGTCACAAGTGATAATTCAATAAAGGTGTTTAAAAATAAAAAAGGAAGAATGCCCACAAAGCTGAAAAGTAAGGTGTACAAAGTAATGGTGTGACCAGTACTTCTGTATGGCAAAGAAACTGGGACAGTGAAGGGAGAGCAGTTGAAGAAGCTAGACATGATGGAGCTGAAGTGCCTGAGACAGGTGATAGGATGCAGACTGTGGAACAGATGAAGAAATAAGGATATCAGAGAAGAAGCCAAAGTACCTCCAACTTCATTGAAAGTAAAGGATAATAGATTATAGTGGCTCAGGTACATGCACAGGAAATTGATACATTGCATGAGAGAAGATCTACTGCAGTCAGCCATGACTGTTGAAGCAGGTAGGTGAGTGGCATTGAATCAAGAGAGGTAGTGAAAGTTGATGTGACACCCAGACTCTATGTAGAAAAATGGGAAAAAGACTGTTGATAACAATAGTGATCCTGAAACTCCATTTACTCCTTTTGTTAAGTACCATAAAATCATATACATCCACTTGAGCTACCAACAACTTAAGAAGATGGGACCTCAGTTTAACATCTTGTTTGAAGGACAGCATACTTGGGACTGCAGCACTTCCATTATGCTGCACTGCAGTGTCAGGACTGGAAAATGATTATAGGCATCTCTTTAAACCCACAGTCCTCTGACCTTCCAGTGCCAAAGACAAGCTTTTTGAGCCACTGACACCAAATGTAAGCATACTGGTGGTGGCTTAAATCAAACCGGGAACAGTTTTTTTTTCACTGTTATCCACCCCGTGTTTGATACTTTAAGACAAAGCCACACTGATCCACAGCTGTAAAGAAAGGAAGATGTTTTATTTGAATTTTATTCTAATGTCCTTACATTCACATACAGCTGTACACTCCACGTCTCTGTTTCACAGACAAACATTACACCATCATCTTGGTGACATTCATATACACCTGTACATTCCATGTCTCTGTTTTACAAACAGACATTACACCATCTTCTTGGTAATGCACAGGACTCACAAAAGACTGAAACGATCTTCATAAGGTATGTTCATGGTCCTAGTTCTACACAGCCTCAGCATATTATTCATGACTGTAAACAACTCTATGGGTCGATAGAAGGTAGCAGTGAAAAATCCCCCCTCCCCTCACCCAAATCTTTTTTATGTTAACAGCTAGATCACAAACTTATTTATTTGTTTATTTTTTTAATTTTTGCTCTTCAGTTGAAGACTTGAGGCAGTGAAGGAATGAGAAATGGGTAGGGGGGGGGGTGGATCTGGTATGAACCACCAGACTTAGGGGAACAGACCTTTCCTTTTTTCTCTTCAACTGAAAATCTGAGAGGGTGGGGTGCTAGATCAGGGATCCACACTGGGCACTACATGAATCAGCCTTGTGTCTGATATGTATTTCTGAGTAGGGAAGCTGTGGTTTGGTTACTACATAAAAACAAACAGTAATAGTATTAAGCAAAACAGAATTTTAAACTTAGGCTCAAGATGTTATCGTTATATGGTGGTTAGAAAAGGTCAAGATTACTTGGCATGCAATTTTTGCAGAATGTGAAAAAGCAAACAATGCACTCTCAACACCCCGTGATAATTTTTTAAAAATAAATGATATATGTAAAAATCAAAAATCCTCTCATTTTATATCTGTTAATACTGAAAAAGACTGCATTCCTGACATTACAGCAAAAATATCATTACATTTAACACTCAATAACCCTATCCTACTCACATCCTATCATCTTCTCTGGCTAAATGATCAAGTTATTCAGTGAACTCAGCAATACTCAACACACATCATTGATTAGTTATCAAATGCAAGTTGGTCTGTGTGCAACACATCAGCTTCACAGAGACCACCAGGGACTGCTGTAATTCCTTGAGGTCAGACAGCTGCCTCGTTTGACTTCAAAGTTTCATAAACTGTGTTTCAGGAAACTGTCTTCCTCACTATGCAAACTATGGTTAAAAGCATAATGTTGTTGTAATTTATTCTGTGAATCTGATCACTATTTAATTAATTCATGGCACAGCCTGTAGTTTACTGAAGGAGTCATCACTGGCTCTTTGTAACTCTAGCCACGGGAGCCTTCATAAAGAAACCTAAGCACCTGCTGCATGTTCACTCACTCAGATCTAGACTAACACACAGATCAACATTCTTAAGCCTTGAACCCTCCCAAGAAGCACATGCTCTACTCAGATCACCTGCTTCAGAACTGGAAATTAAAAATGTCTTTCCTCTGCCTCTAGAATATGCAACACACTGCCTGACACAATTATGAACAGTTCTAGACCAAACAAATTCAAACATGACTCATACTACATTTTTTTCAAACAAATAAACAAATAGACAGACAAATAAATAAAGTAGTGGATACAGAATATTGCGCTGTACTATCCCAAACACTGCTATGAACTGATAAGCTACATTGTGTCTATCAGCGCATTAATACTGACATATCTTCTTGTTATGATATAAAATTATGTATTTATAGATCAGCTGTAACATCTGTAAGTCATTACATATTTCTCATGTGGTTACTTAAGGCTAAGTGTTTGGACATGGGTCACACTGTATTCATATACAGAAAATGGGAGGAGGTAAGAGCTGAGTTTGTCAAATCTGCAGTTTATCCACTCTACAGAGGGCTAGCATTGTAATCAACATGAATTTGACAATCCTCCTCATCTGTATGACATCTCTGCACTGTCACATACCACTTGAATCCTCTCACTGTTACTAAATTTACATGTGATATAGTGGCTGTTCAACAATTCCACAACCCTTTCTGGGAAAAAAAAACATCTACGCATGCCCTCTGACTTAAACTGTCTGTGTGTTTAGGGTGTGTCCCTTCTTGATTATGCACTACATGCCTAGGTTGTGGCTCGATTATCAAAAAGGTCTTTTGAGGCCATACTGCTAACTGTGTTACAAAATAAGAAATCAGCAATATGCACACACTGTTTTTGGTCCAAATCCATCTATACTTCCTAAAAGTCTTTGAAGTTTGCTAGCTATGGCATTGTTATTTCTTCTCCTTAAGCAAGCTACTTTCAATATTTCTCCTCTCTCTGTCTACATTCCCTTATTCAAGGTACAGACTTGACATGAACTGACACAGGAGGAAGAACTTAGTTTTATCAAATCCACCTGAGGCTTACATTAAGTACTAGTAATGTATTAAGATGCCTTTCCTATTCCACAACTCCAGCTCTTCTTCTATTTGTCCAGGGGCTGCTGCTCTTTTTGTTGTCCTGGACTCCATTTTTCCTTCAAATAATACATTTTTAAGTCTTTCATTATTTCTCTTTCGTTGTCTCTCTTTCTTAGAAATACTACTTCTTTAAGCCAGTCTTAAACTGTTCCAATTGTAGCCACGGTCCAAGCTCCCCCCTCCCCTTTCTGCACTTTCTCTTCAACTCTACCCTGCCCTTTACTATACTTTCTTCCATGGGTTCACAAAGCTACTGAAGGTGGGGGGTGGAGGGGTGGAGAGCAAAAGGGGAACTTAAGTGACCTAAAAAGGGCAGTTTCTTTAGACAAATGCTACCATAACAGATGTATGCATATAATACATGTGTATAATGCATTTGTGCAAATTGCCTTAGGAACGCTTACACAAAAATTTCTCAGGATTTCGCAGAGACCTCAGCAGACTATGTTGTATGCACTGGTGTCTAGTGACTCCAAAGCAATATGAAGCTGCAAGTAGCAGCTGACTTGGTCAGACTAACTGAAATGGACAGGTCCACATCAGGGCAAGGTGAAATATAAGCAAGAAAACATTGTTAAATATTGAGTCATAAATTACTAATCACCTGACAAAATGGATATTTAATAACAGGGTCTCTCCTTGCCGGGCTTCCACAATATGACTTGTTATTTTGAACTCTACTAGGCATTTAGGTCTAACCTGTTATGTCATTTAATTCACATGTATTAAGTATATTTTTCCTTAGGTTAAAATACTATGTTTTGTGTTTATACTATGTTTTGGAATTATTGCTACTGTATACTGCTGCTTTTTCATTTTTGCTCCTGGGCTGAAGCTGAAAATGGTCCTAGTGGACCAGTGTTTTCTGCTAGGTAATAAATATGTAAAACAGCACTAACAGACATTCCTCTGCATCCTGCATTACCACAGAGGCTCTGAGGCCAGTATATGTGTTTAAATGGATATACCTCAGTAGATCAGATGAACATAAGATCAAAATGCATAACATTGAGATGAGAACATCAAAACGGCATAACAGTGAACGGTCACAAACCCAAAATGTACAACATCAAAAAAACAGCTGCAGATGTTACAGATAATTTTTTTTTAAACCTTGTAACTTTTGAATGCAAATTCCGGTACAGTGAGGATGAGGAAATTCAACCTTTTCCCCACTGTAGTGCAATCTCGGAGTTGGTATATATAATTTGCAGGAGGCTGGGGAGGCACAGCCCCCTACATGGGGATGCAGAGTGACTTACCTCCTGCAAAAATGTAAAATAAGGTTGTAAAGGTAAGTAGAATATCACTTACTTTGCTTTATTGAAAGTTTTGTACGTCGAGACATGGTTTGCATATGGCACAGACATTCAAGTACAATGCAGTGTAGTTTAAAGAGGGGGGTTTCTATTTGTGTTGAGTGTTTACTTATAAATGTGAAAAGATGATGGATTGAATGTGTATATTTCAATGTTGTACATTTTGGGTTTGCGACTGCTCATTGTTTTGCATTTTCAATGTTTTCGTCTCGATGTTATGCACTTCAATCTTATGTTAATTCGATGTACTAAAGTAGAGCGTGTCCTGTCCAAATTAAAATCAGCTTCTCCAAACATAAAACATGAAGACAGTAACTCCAAACATAAAACATGAAGACAGTAACTCTCCCTCTCCAAGTAACCACAACAGCAGTTGGGAGATAAATCTTTTACAGATCAAATGCAAGAACTACTGCTCAATGTTATATACTTTGGAATATTTCCAGCAGCAAACAATGGCAGAAATGCCCAATGTAGTATACCCCTACAATAGCCTCAGTTTTACTGACCATGGTAGTGTAGCTCAGCTTGTTTCTGACAGCAATGCTGGCCTCTACCATGAATTCATTAAATGATGACTAGAGGTTCAGATTCACAGATTAGATTATAATGGCTTAAATACACACACCACCAAAAAACAAAATGTCTACAATGGATATGTTTGACCAAATACAAGGAGTAGTGCTCAAAGTAATGTATTTCAGCTTGGTTCCAGCAATAACACTTAAAGGTTACAATACTTAACCCTGTTAACCAGAACCATACTAGGGAAAAGGCTTGACTGACTGGATAAATGCAATGAATACTGTCTACTATAATGCATTTCATTCTGTTTCTGACAATAACACACAAAGTAACAACACTTCCCACTTACCCTTAAAATGGAATTGTAGTATAGGCAATGCACATATCTGACCACATTCTCAAAAATGATTATTTTTAGTTATGCATTTCAGCTTATTTCTGCAATAGCACCCTATGACATAAATTGACCCCCACCCCAGAAGAACTGCAATGTAAACAGCAAATTAACTGTATTCCAGAAAAATAAGGTATATAACTAAGCATTTAACCTTCTTTTAGCAATATCACACAATGCCAGAATTCACCACGCACCAATAAACAAAATAATTATGTGGTAAAAAAGGCAAAGAAATAAAATATACATCTTGAATAAAGGATGTCCCTTTGTAGAAGTAAACAAAATAAATTTAAATACTTTTTTGTTTTAATCAAGAGATCATTTCAGCAATTTTGTGCAAGGCTGCAACTGTGCAAATAGAGCAAACAAAACAGTCACCGTTTACTTTCCTTATCTGAGTTATCAGTCTATAAACCAAACACCGATGTGGAAAAGTTTACAATGCAATTTTGTTTAAAGTCTTCAAGTGCACATAGAGTTGTCAAGCAAAGTTAAGATTTTAACAAGTCACATTATTGTAACATCTCAAGCAGAATGAGCAAACCAAAGCCATAGAAATTGACATCAGATAGAGCCGGGTCATGGTCACATGGGGGTCTAGGCAGGATAATGGATCAGGGCCCTCAGCCCCCCCCCCCTGCCATTCCAGTGTCCCATTACTTGGCTATTTCTACCCAGTTAAGATAAACATTGTTACAAACCTGTCAGTGTCACACTATTTTATTCTTTAGTTCTACAATGATTACAAATATTTGGATTTAATTTAAAACTTTTATTTCAAATATTACAGCAGAGAAACTGACAGACATTTGCTACACAAAACAAACAGTCTCATAATGAAGACAGACTTAGCACTAACAGTAAACTTCTCTACCCTTGAAAGTTACATTAATTGAAATGGCATTGACATCCACGCTCAAATAAATGCATCTGGCCAGTGGCAGATTGTTTACCTTTGGGTTGTTCTCAAACCATAAGCCCCTTTTAAACATTATAGGGCCATGCATACATGCATGTGTTCTTTGATTCACCTTCCTGATTGTATTAAATTACATTCCTTGCATAATACAGCACCAGTTGTTAGAGTGTATTTTTAAATTTGTAGTTTTCAACATTCTTTCCAGTAAGCAATAAAACAAAATATATGAATAAATAATGACAAAACTGCCCATTTCAGAATATTTCAACCATAAAAGATCCCTCAAACTTCTGTTATTACAATCCACCAATAGCAGTCAATATGCAGAATTTCTGTAGAAGTAAAAATCATCTGAAAAATTCCACATTAAAGAGATCTGTAACTGATGATGAAGTTGCTATTAGCAAACCACTTTATATTTCAGTGTTTCATCTACAAATTCAGTGCCTGCTTCCCTTGAAGATTACATTGCTTATGTTATATTAAAAAAAAAATGGTTAGCTGCTAATATTGCAATATGGAATGGATGGCAAACCGAAATCAGGTTTATAGTTACAAGGCATCTCATCCTAAGGAGGACAAATTCAGGACTACAGCACACCACCTTTAAATACAACACAGTATCAGCAAAACACAATGGAACTGACAGTTGATGCACAGGATTTGGCTCTTATTACCTGTAACTAAGGTATAGGGTTTGAGCCTGGTTAAAATAACTAACACATCTTCTATAACTAGGACATTTCTCTCTCTCTCTCATACTTATACACACACACACACAAAAATCCCTACCTGTTTGTCTGAGCTTGTTTTTGCAGAGTTCAACAGCATAACAAAATCTCCTGAGGCTGATTTCTTAAAAAACTGCACACTCCATTCCAGTTAAAATGTGTGTGCACCATCTTATAGAAGCACATACAGACTCTAATGAGGATTTATGCTATATGCGTCATTAAAGAAGAAATGTAATGTATGCAGAGTGTGTTCTTAAAGAAGAACTGTAAGCTTGTGGTGGTCCCCCCAAAGCCTGTGGGCTCTAGGTGACTGCCTGTGTCGCCTAGTGCTGGATCCAGCTCTGACCTTAGTGGTAGGTTAGAGCAGTTGCACTCCACTATTATTCTGTATAATGCAATGAAGAGAGTCTCCATCACAAACTTAGAAGATGTCCTCACCTACAGATTGAGACATCCTACCGAGGGCACATTTTCATTTCTCTGCGCAAGCACCAAGAAAAGGCTATCACTCATCAAATTTTATAAGGTTTCATTAACCCATTCTATACTTTTTTAAATTACTCATTTAAATATGTATGGTCTAAACATATGCTTCCATCTTGTAAAGCTGCTGACAAAACAATTTCACTTAAACCAGGTAAGGATTTGATGCAGTAGAACTAATATAGATCTATCCTTCTGTTTAATTTTGGAAACAGAAATTACTTGAAAATGAGGATTAATCTGTTAAATGGAAATGAGGATTAATCTGTTTTTTCACCTCAATGATTCGTGTACCAGTGGGCTTTTCTCATAAGTACTTACAGACAAGACAAGGGTAACTTTGTGAAGATACTGTTAATTATAACCCAAACACCACTAAGCTTAATATGTAAATAAAAAAAATAATAATACTTTATCAGTTAATACTGATGCAGAAGTAACATTTGACCCGTATTTTAGAAATCCTGTACAACTTTAGTTTTCATCTGAACTAAGAAACACGTTAAAGAAATGCTACAATCCTCAAACCATTACCTGATGGTGACCACTTTATCTCAGTCAACTTTAGAACAAAAGATACAAAAAACAAGATTTCTTCCATTTATACTGTCCTTTGGATTACTCACCAAAGTCCCAAATCAATAAGTCACACAAACTGTCATATACAAAGCTTTTAGTTTCAGAGCACCAGTCAAAAAAATTAATTTTTATTTGCAAATGGTTATAATTTATTTCACAGACTCTAAACTCTGTCTACCCTCAGCACAGGACAGTGAAGCACCATTTCAGCAAGTTAATAAAGGTGAGTAACTTGGAAAAAATAAATACATAAAAATAAATAACTGAAGTGTTATAGGCAGGCATAGAATCTTTAATACCTTCTTTAACAGCACAATAAAAATCACACAGTACGTTTTTTGTGTTTTAAAAAATATGATTTCTTGCATGACTTTAAAATGACAGCTGGGGGGCAACTTGCAGTAATGGGGAGGATTATAAGTCAGGGAAGACAGCAACTTCTGAAAGCATACAAAGCACAACAACATTCAGCAGAGTCTTTAAATGCACAGTAAAACAT
Organism: Protopterus annectens; assembly: GCF_019279795.1. NCBI lineage: Eukaryota > Metazoa > Chordata > Ceratodontiformes > Protopteridae > Protopterus > Protopterus annectens. The sequence goes on along the minus strand of NC_056748.1, from coordinate 425,455,081 downwards.
ACAGGCAAGTGTTATTGTGCTTTTAATAGCTATCCAGGTGTCTTCCCTGCCTGTATTATTTTTTTCTTTAATATATGCATTTGCCTTTGGTGACTGGCATACCTCTTAACTGCACAGAATGCCCAGATTTTTGCCCAATACTTTCAATCTGTTCCTCATAAAAATTGTGGCTTTGGGGCAAACTGCTGAGGATCAAACTCATGCTAAATAATGACAGACATTTGAGTCTCACACTAAGTAATGGTAAGAAATTTGAGTTTTAGACTTCATATCCTTCAGAAAAATGCATGTTACAAAGCCTGTTATTCCAACAACTTTAGCAACATATAAAATCTGTCTTTTGTCTCTCATTAAGTTTGGCATTATCCAGAATTCTTGTGACTGGGATAGTCTGACTGGGCAGGGAAAAAAATCACACATTTACATTCTAACAGCTTTATATATAAGTACTAAGAAACTTGTACCTAAAATCTGCCCTGATTTTGTGACTTTTCCACTCCCATTTGCTCTAAGAGTTTGAGGGGTGTTTTTTTTTTTAATTACTTTATAAAAATAGCTAAGCACTCTACTTAGTACTGAAGAATCATTAATTAAGTGCAGACTGGCAGAGCAATCTCTTCAATATCAGAACTTACAGCAGTAATGTGCGTAGCCTCAGGCAAAGTTTGAAGAGGAAGTGGGAGAACCTTAAACAATACACGTTTACATGTCAGCAGCAAGAGCAATCCCCTACAAACACACAGACAGAAGAACCAGTTCTTTTAGCAGATGCAACTATTTGAGTGTCTGAGTGTACATTCCTTAAATTGGGAATGGGGAGGGGGGTGGGTTGGAAAGTATCATTTTCACCTACCCCACTGTCTTCATGTTTGAAAATGCCAGTTGGGATATTACTACAGACTTTACCTGGCTCAAGCTGTTTAATGTTATCACCTGCCTCCCCCTTCTTATTCATTCACTGAACTATGGATCCATCTAAAAGTGCGAATTGCAAGCTGAGTCTGTCAGGCAGAAACTACTGGTGCCATGGTAAAAGTGTACATTTACAACACTTTGCTACCATTCAGATGTTAAAGGTACAGTCTGCAGATGGCCCAGTTGTATGAATTCCAGTTTCTGCTTGGCAATTCACATGGGGCAAACCACTGACCATTCATTTCTTTACTTTTTTTTTTCAGAAAAAGTAAGAGTTATGCAGGTCTAAACGTGTGTGTGTGTGTGTGTGTGTGTGTGTGTGGGGGGGGGGGGCTGCCCCTACCTATGGTTCTGGAGCCCTTGCTTTTTCTCTCTCAAATACAGATGTTGTAGCCTAACTTTCTCAGACTCCAGCTTTTTGATTCTCTAGACCATGTTTGAACTCTTCATTGCATAAGCTTCATCAAACCTAATGTTCCTCACTGTGTGCATGTGGGACTTTTATAGAGGGACACAGCATACCAGATATAGTGTTACTTGTGTCTGTACAATGTGAGGGTGACTTCAATGTTCTGAGCCCTTTTTCCTAGTAATGCATCCTAGCTGTCTGTTGAACTTTGCCTCTATTTATAACCTAAAATGGCCAAGTATATAGTGGTAGAGGGGAACACAGATTTAGCATGGAAATGTGAGATTTTTTTCCCCTCAGTCTTCTTCTCACCCATTTCTCCAGATCCATCACTTCTCCATCCTCTACTGATTTGTTTGATTCCCCTTCTCCTGCTTTCACACTACACCTGGAGAGAAATATAAGGATTGGAGATCTCCGTTGGCAGGGTTTAGGTGTTTTTTTGGCTAGTTAAAGTAGTCAGTAGGCATACTTACAGAGTGGGATGTTCAATGCTGGCATATACACACACAGTAAATGGAGCTAAAGAACCAAACACTATTTGCCAAATCAAGCCCTCGTTCTTGACTCCCTTTTGCTCCTTGTTCTGCCATCTGATCTTTGTCAGACGGAAGACCTGCCAAGCTGGCTCTCTACATCCACCCCTCCCACCCTTTCTTGAGAAGAATGTGCTTAGATCATCCATTTAGACCCATTTCTCTCTGCCATGTTCCTCCAGTGGCTATACTGGCTAAATGAACCCAGGTTGCTGAGGCTGTTGACAGGGTTCAGTTCCTCTCTGTTATGGAGACAGCTTGAATATATGACTGTTAGATATCTGCTATTTATTTGACTACAGTTAGGATTTTGCACGCAGCAAGAACTCCAATCACACTTCAAACATCTGGTTTAGAAAACAAACTGGAGTGTGTTTGGTCTTTAAAAGTATTATTAACTGACTTCAGTGCTTGCAGGTCTTTGGACAGATGTAGAAAAGATATGACAATATGACATTTTTTCAAAATTAAATGTAGGATCTAAGTTTTCTAAAACATTCTAATGCTTTCAAAAACTTTAAACCTGTTCCCTTGTGTTGTAAGAATAAACGATGAGCCATGTTATACATGGGGAGGCTTGGCGACTTCACTCCTTGCATGTTTCATATTAACTTTAGCAATCAATCTTTCACCTTTTGACATTATATAATTAAATTATAAATGGAAGACATAAAAAGTACTTCCACACATGCAGTTTATTTAAAAACAGTGTTTTATATATGCCCCCCCTAAAAAGCAAAGGCAATAGACACTATGGATTCATATCTAGTATATCTCTAAAAAAACATCTTCCCCTTCTTTATCAGAAATACACGCCAATGTCATTCACTGAGAAGTACCACAATAAAGGAAAAATTTGTTATTGCTTCTTGCATTTGTTAGTTTTATTGAATCTTCATCTACAAGCATCAAAGGCAAATACGTAGCATTCTAAAAGTATAGGACATTTAACTGACATCCCCTAAGTTGATGTTAAACAATCTGAAAACACAGTGACAAAGGTAACCAGTCAGGCTCACATCTATAAATGATTATACAATACTCAATCTATATAACAGAATGATACATGTCTTCACAAAATCACTTTTCCAAACAAGCATTTTTTATACTGACTTTTTGCTCTTTATTTATTTTTTATTTTATTTATTTTACATTTGTTGACAGGGTTAGTCCAGCTGAGCAGGTTGCTCATTTTCAGTGGAGACCCGGGGAGGAAAGCTCCACAGTGAGTTTATAAATTTTACATACAGAAAATTAAGAAATCATCAGTCTTTCCCTATTATGCACTCTCTGTTATGTTCTTGTGCCCCTCCTGAACCACCATAACAAGGCAAAAAGGAGATGGGGCATCCTAGTATGACAGCATCATTCTGGGCGGGGAAACTTTTTATTTTATGTTGGGACCTGATACCACCTATACAGAGGGCTGTGCCTCCTACCAGCCCATTATACATTGCAATCAACTCTAAGTCAATGATTGTTGGACACTTTTCCAGATTAATACTGCCCTTATTACTGTTACCTTATAAGAACTAGACAAGACAGCACAGCACAGCAAGTAAACTGACATTCAACTTAGGCAATATTTTAAACTGCCCTTTTACATATACTTTTAGCAGATTACTCATACAAACATTATCTGCTGAAGGAACACATTTCCAGATTATCTTTCATCACTAAGATGACCAGGAATTATTTCAAGAAAATGCTTTTTTCAAACACTTACACAACTGACATAAGGTAATTTAAGCAAATTACAACACCAACACTGCTATCACAAGCACTGGACAAAAATGTCCACTTCCTATATTTTAATCCCACTTTCTGCAGTACTATATCAACAACTGCTCACTCATAATGTATATGCAATAGAAGGGATGTACATAACAAAGAAAAATAAACTATTACAACTTCCTAGGATTAAATATCTTTCAGGAAACACAGTCTAATTACTGATCAGCAAGTTGCTACATCATTTTATTGCTTGCATCAACTTGTGTAATAAAAATGCTGGCCATCTATTTTAGCTTTAAACAGAAATATACTACTTAATACTTTATCAAAATGGTCGCAGAAATGTATCTCAATAAAAGTGGCATTAACAGTAACAAATTCAATACCTTTAGAAAAGTAATAGAACGCAAAAATATTAATAAAATAAACAATGAAAGAATCAGTATAAAACATTAAAATACAGCAAATTATTAAAAAAGTTAAAAAGCCAAAGGAAATCCATTTCTTGTTTGATGATACATGTATTTTAAGTACTATGAAGTTAGCAAAATGGAACGAGAGGTTTCAAATAGACTGAGAACTGCTATGTCCAGTCATACTTTTAAGCAGATTAAAGATGAAGTTGTAGTTATATTAAATAACTTTAATTTACACAGAGCAAACAGAAGCAATGTTAGAAGAACAAATAACATATTCTACCAGTCTGCTTATACAACTACAAGACTTAACTTAGAATGTGCATTGTTTATTTTATAACTTAAACACTAAAATGCTATTACTATGCAACTTTTACTTTTTTGCTAAAGTATGAACATCCTATTGTTACCTTTTTTTGTAAGGACATGTAAAATTATAAATGTAAAAATTATATAAATAAATAACTCATCTTTTAGACATATATATAGTAGATAGTGGTTGGTAAAGAGATCACTTAACCATTTATGCAAAAAAATCAAGTTAAAACAGATTCGCTCATCTTCGTTGCTATTTTTTAACTAAGAGGAATTGTTTTCTTTGAAATAAAATGAATATATATATATATATATATATATATATATATATATATATATGTAAAATACAGCTGGTAATAGATGATATAAAGTCATTATACACAGTGAGACTGCATGAGGCTGAAAGTTGTAGTTTTAAGTTAGACTGTTATAAATGCCAGTGTTTTATGACTGATGGTCACTACTACTAGCAAAAGAAGGGAACAGCCATGAGGGCAAGTTATGGCAAGTCTATATTACATAGTTGAAGTATGACAACTTCGAACGTGATATGGTCAAAACCATAAGTTCAAAGTTGTCATACTTCGATTGGAAAAAAAAAAAAAAAAAAAAAAAGAACATACCTGAGGGTTATAAGCAGGGGGGCAAGGAAATTTTCACTTTACTGCACTGTAGCGTGACCTCAGAGTTGGTATATTTAAAGAGCGGGGTATGGGGGGGTGCAGGGGGGCTTGCCCTCCTGCATCATATAACCTTTTTTTTTTTTTTTTTTTTTTACATAGTCAAAGTTCTGTAACTTTCGACATATGTGTTCGTACATATAGTAGTCGAAGTTACTGAACTTCGACTATGTAACATAGACCCAGTTATGGCTTCTTTTTAAATAAAATATATGTGTAAGAGTGAGTCATCAAATGTTTATTTACATATGATTGATTTATATCTAGAATCAAATAATACGTGTATCATTAATGATGTTTTAGTAAGGTAGGGTTTTAAACAAAAATTACAAATGCAGAATGAGAAGCATCTGCTGTACATCTTTAGCAAACAACAGTTTATTTGAAAAGTATGATTTTATAAAAGTTAGATCAGAACCATTCTGAGTGGTCCCAACAGGGAAGATTGAGGACAATGCAAATGATACTACCCTGGATTGCTACCTATTCATGTACAAAAAGCATAAGAAATGAAGGGGGCTTAATGGATAAGAATAAGATGCCAGGCATTTGGCTTGTCTGTCTTGCAATACTGTTTAACATGGTATAACTTAAAGAAAATACCTTGCACAATTAGCTTCCAAATCTTTTTGCAACAACCAAAAAAGTGAAACAGATAACTTAACCTACATCCTAAGTGAAGGCTAATAACAAGAACATGTAAAGGACATTTTAGTACAAAAGATAAAATATGCAATTACAATGACTCTATTCATGCAATCACAATGGCTTTATCCTAATCTAATGATGGGAAAAATAAGGAAGGAGCTTGGGGCACCCAGTACCTCTGCAATGTAAATGAAATACGACTTTCATCCAAATGATCTAAGAGTTTTGAAGAAAGTGCACTGGAGAATGGCCACTTGGAACTAAGGGATTTATACTTCTGCTAAAGAGATCTACTTTAAGACTTTATCAGTGGTAATTATTTCTTATTGACTGACAGTGGCAGTTAGCACCTACATTGTGTGTTTTATTCAACTTAGATTTTAATCAAAGGTAATAACGTAACATTCTTTCACTATTTGTACACTATAAATCCTTATTTGTCAACTCTACATCTTTAACAGTCTCTAGTTACCACCCGTGTCCAGAGTTTTATTCAACTTAAATTTTAGTTAAATATAATAATAAGCTTATTCATAACTTTCTTTAATTTTTGTAATTTATAAATCATTTTTTACCTCTACACTTTACCTCTGAACCTCTACATTTTGTGTTTTGATGTACCCCTATAGTCAATGTATTTTATTAGATGCAGGCATTAATTAAATGTAGTAATAGGTAACTTGTTTTCACCATTTGTAAATTATAAACACTTAATTTGTACCTTTATATTTTCATATCCATAATGACACTCAACCAACAAGCAAATACAATGGAACAGAAAGAATGAGGGCGTACCTTATTTAAATGAATGGGGCAGAGTTCAGAATCATATTATGTTTAATAATGTCACAATTCAGAGAGAAAATGCAGTTTACCACTTAGAAGAGGGTTCCATATGTAGAGCTGACATTTACTGGTCTCTGTTGGGCTCACATGTATTTAAATACATGTCTGACCTCAAACACCATTCATCTGAGTGGACAACATGTCTGCAGTCTTCCAATCTCATGTTAGTAAGAAGTGAAACTATGAATTGCAGATCATGGGTGTAAAAGATAAGCATGACCATAAAAGTTTTTACAGCATGTCTTTATGTAGTACATGCACAGCCATGCTTACACTCCAAAAGTGTAAGAAAGACAAATCTGCAAGCACTTCAGTAGTGTGAGACCTGACTGTAACAGTGTTTTCAGAGAGTTGAGAGCTGTTACAGTCAGGTCTCCAAAAAGGGATGTTCCTTCACTCCCAAGTCCCAACTGTCCCTAAATATCTTGCCTCACATTTTCATTCTAGAAAGTTTACAGATGTCAGTCTGAAAGTAACTTATTTAACTAACTAAACCGTTCTTGACTTTTTTCTTCCACTAATATTTACATGTTATGTGTCAACACTTGTTAAGTGCTTAACTGGCTTTCAAAGCTGGTAAATCTCTTGTTTTTTCTTTTGTAACTGGTGTGATAGAAAATGGAGTAGAGAAAGCTCAATGCAATACAAAGAGTTATGACTGGGTCTCACTGATTCTAACCAGTTATGTTCTTGACATGGATACCATGATTCACCTCGAGAGTGAATTTCTTGCTATCCATGTCTTGGACACATAAAATGGTTATGATCAGAGACCTGATCATAACCCTTTATTTTACAGCCACAGTTATGCAACATAAATACAAAGGCTATGGACACTTGTATATCACTGCAAACTCTTAGGTATTCCTGCAAGTATAAAAGCAAAAAGTACACATTGGTTTGGACATGGCGCTCAGCATTATATGTAAGTTCAACAAAACTGCAAATTGCTGTATTATTCACAATGTTTTAACTCTGCAGTACCACAGTCACTGGAAGATTAAAATATACTATTTTTCCAAAAGTATTAAGATAAAGAATACATTATTTAACAGTTATAAAATTACAGCTTGTTATTAAAAAAAGAAAAATGAAAATATGTATGTATGGCCACAAATCAGGATCTAGATTAAAAAAAAAAACAAGAATGAACAGCCTTTGCTTTAAAATTAAGCAGTCAGACCATTGCAATGCTTTTGCTGTTTTTAACCAGGAAATCCCTTTACCCTTTTCCTAGAAATTCAAGAGCTGCTTCTTTCTAACAAATACTAGAATTATACTGTGGCAGTTAAACTCTCATCCTTATAATGATGACCTTTGCCTCTCAAGTGACTGATACTTTCGCTACAGTTTGTAATTTGTACATCCTGGTCATACTTGCAGCACACGTCTCTAGTAGTTGCAAAATACAAGGCAAACAGAGTCTTAGGAATTTCAGCAAATCTCTGTTTTTAGTTCCCTCCTTCAGTCAGATTATACTGATGTGAACTGACTGCATTTCAATTTCAAACATTTTGGTATATGCATTTTAAAAGAAGAGGTCTATTTTATCAAGTTAGAAGCTGACTCTGCAGACTGTATGTGTAAAAAACTCATGTTTTCATGACATTACTTTGTGTTCCATGGTCTCTGTTTTAACTGTAGTCTGTGCATTCCTCTGAAAATCTTGGAATACTTGTATGAAGTGAGAAAGGTTTTCTGTGAATGGTTTCCATGACTCTGCTTCTGCCACCAACTCAAGAAAAACATCTTGAGTTGGAGAAATACCTTTTGCAATTTTTATGCTTTAATAACATTGCAGCAACAAAACTGAAATGTCTGATATTCGTGTAAACTTAGTTGCATTTCAAGACACTTTTACAACAGCATCAAATTGCAAATCACAACTGTTTTCATGGAGCTCAACTTAACTATGCCTGCTCTGAGCAAGTTCAAGATGGCACTCCCTTTTTATTTGAATACATTTAGATCTTGCATAAAATAATACAATGTTAGCTACAAAAATATGTAAATAAGTGGCCCTATAATATGTAATTTAATGCAGATTTACAGTTTAAAAATGCAAAACTAATGTAAATAACATTGTGCAGTGTGTGGGTGTAAGTTTAATACTACTCATTTGATATGCTTAGCGTAGTGTGTCCCTCTAAAAACTGCATGCACACACTCACTCACTCATACACAGACAATATCATGAAAAATATGATGACATCACAAATGTCTTGGTTGCTATGTGATGGCTACTACCTGGAAGCACAATAGGGTGAAAATGCTGCTGGTGACAAGGTGGACGTTTCTACTTGGCAGGGGTGGGGAAAATGCATGTCTGCAAATTCCCTGTTAAAAAACAAAACAATATTTACTACAGTGTGTACACCAATTAAATAAGCTGTAGAGTTATCTAAACAAACAGATGATTTTAATCTTGCAGTTAATTCTAAGATTATTAATGTTTCTTTGAAGGAATGAAGTTGGAACAGGCTTGTGCTATATCTTAAAATGACTCGTTCCTTAAAAAAAAGAAGTAATAGGAAAGGACTTGGTGGTCTGTGGAGGTCTATTCTCATTGATGGCATCCTTTAGCAGAACCCCTTGAAACAGATTTGCTTTCATATAATAGCTTAATTACAGTACAAATTTCAGAGCGTTATCATGTTGATTTCTGCTTATATGTCAGTCTTTTTTTTAGTGCTCTTGTTACACAGTTTGTAGGCATCTCTCTGTGTTGAAGAAGAAGAAAGTTGTTTATATGCATGTAGAGGATGGACAGGATACATCTTTTCCTACACAGATGTCACCACAGGTTATGTGAGTATGACAACTTATCATTATTTACAACTAGATAAGCACCACGTTTCTTAGATTATCGAGCTGAACCACAAGATAGCAGTCCTTTGTCCATCTCTATGTTAGTTCCCTTTCTAACAATCCCATGCACTTTTAATGGTTTCAGTTGTACAACAGCCTACAATGGGCTCACCTAGAGCATACTATTTCTGAATCAGTAAGTGAAAACAGAGACAGCGAGACTGCCTGAAATAAAAGGCTGTGGACTCATATATCAATTTCAAAATCTGTAATGGGTCTTTATTAATCTTCTTCCATTTGTTTACATTGATTACGTCAACAAAGTGTGTCACATTCCTATAAGCCTATTTTATTGTTTTCTAATCTTCTCTTCAGCTGCATTAAGCAATACTGACCACCTCTTCTTTTTCACCAGACCTTATTCTCCTTTTCACCGTAATAGTGAAATTTGTTTGAACCCCTCTACAATTCTTAAGTCCTTCATAAGATGCAGTTTTGACTCGCATACAAAATGCCTTATTAGGTCTCACAATCATTCTGTGTGATGGCAGTGTGATATCCACACAACTTGATTTTACTTGCCTTTCGGTGCAGCCTTGCACCCCCTTCTGGTCCTTCACTCTTCCCTCACACACTAAGCATAGTGATTAACATTGATATTATCACTGCCAAAAGAGCCATTTGCTTCTTGTTCTTAGTCAACAAACTCTTCCCTAGTCTAACAGTCTGCCTTCCCAGTTAGTATGTTATGCAACTCCTTTTTTCACTGAATCTTAACTGACATCTCTTAACCCATTGCCACAGCTTATCTAAATCCCTTTGTGAGTTCCTCTTTACTTACATCAGCTCTGCCATTCTGATATCATCAGTAAATAAATTAATCCTGCCCTTGACATCATGGGGAATACATGACACATGCAGTGTAGACCCTCATGGTCCACCATCTTGGCAACACTCTCTCAGATGATAAACTCTCTCTTTAATCATCACCTCTAAACACAGTTCTTTAAACATTTCTCTGTCATGCATGTGACTATGTATCAGTTGGTTGCACTTACTTTTGTTAGGCTTCTATAAGCCACAGCAATAAAAGCTTTATCACATTCCAAGGACCATCATATTCTCCCTGGTCTCTCAAGCTTCCTTGGTCATTATCCACAGAAATGGGTAAGGAAGACTGAGAAGACCACCCCTTCCTAAAACAATGCTGGACATCACCAGATCAGACCACCATTTTTCAAATGTGAAAAGGAGCCGTGCAGACAGTAGACTCGTTAAATATTACATCAGTGAAACAAAGAAACTTTCCTATACTATTAAACAATTTCTATGTACTGCCCCACTGTAATTGCAGTATGCAGGATATCTTACTGATACAGATAATCAGAAATGAAAAAAAAAAACACTGGCAGAAAGCAGGCTTAAAAGAAGAAAAAGAAAAAGGCCAAAATACATGAACAGGACGAAAAAGAATAATGCCAGAAATAAGCGGAAAGCAATATGTACAAATGTCCACAGGTAACAAAATCATTTATCTGTTAAAACTGATGAAACAGTTATGATTTACAAATGTGGAGATGTAGCAAAAGAAAAGCACATACATGGATAATCAGCCTATAGGACAAAATGGAGGATCTACAGGGTGTGTGAGTTGTGGTCTTTTCTAAGAATAATAATTTAACAGAATTTGAAGAAAAACATGGAGAAAACTGATGTGATAAATGATACTGTACAATATTTGATTTGTACAAAGATTGAAGCAATCCATTGCTCATTAAGGCTTTAGGAAGGAAAGCAAAGAAAGTAAAGTAAGAATGGCAGAGAAAGGGTAGAATTTCCTGCTGAACACTTGAATTTGACAGATGTTAATTGTGTACTGTCTCTCTAGCAACATAAAAAGCAAGGACATTCTTCGCTCCTTGCAGTGGTCATGTCTCAGACAGCTGGTAACCATACCCACTCCAGAAAGAGAAATCTTGGTTTGGGTATTTACAAATGGGGATGAACAGAAGCTCTCAGAAACAGTAAAAGGTAGCCATCTTAGAAAAGGCACCGGTGTTGATTCATGATAGACTCATTCATATGAATAAATCATACCAAAGTGTCAGGGTATTCAGTGAGGGAGAGAAAGAGGGCTTAGTCAAAATGGAGGAGTACCTTAGAGAAAGAATTAGAATTACGGGTTGACGGCTAATGAAAATACTTTAATTCTGTCATCAGAGAGGCAACTAAATATTTCTGTGTGAAACAAGTAAACATACTGAAAACAAAAGACCACAGGTAAAATAGCAGGCAATATTGAGATAAGACTTTAGAATTCAGGATGTAAACAAATGCAGAAAATAATCAAGACAGGGAATATACTGGCTAAAGCTGAAGAAGAGAGTGTGTAGAGCAGTCAGAATAGTAGATGGAAGGTTAAAACAAAAGAAAAGATACCCAGTTTGGTTTAATGTTAAAACTTTTTAAAATACTTTAGAAAAATAAAATAAGAGAAAAAGATACCAGGATAGAAGAGAAAAAGATACCAGGATTTAGTAAAATATGTGATGGGCTAGCAGAAAGGGATAATGAAAATAAATTTAATGAACACTTCTTGTCAAAAGATGATGAGGAGTAGATATTAAATCTTGATGTGACAGCCATTTGACAGAAGAATGTATCCTAGAATGAAAACCAAATATAGGAAAATAAATGTTCTTTGATTGATGACACCTCAGAATTCTGAAAGGACAGATAACCGAATTACTGGCATTACGACTGACCACTCAGTAAAGTTAGTTGCGCTGTAGTGCAAAATCTCACTGTATACACACTAAGTAAGAATTTTAAAAATGTTCCTTGTGATAACTAGACACCCGGTGTTGGGAGTTCCATCTTCATCACCACAGGACTTAGCCCATCCACAACTTTTCCAGGTTATCTGGCCCTTTCCCTCACTCACAGTATTTGGAACATCTTTTTCTTATATATTGAAGACAGGATTTGCAGAAGGAATACATGTACACATTGAGAAGAGCCCTACCCTTTTCTAGAAATTTTGCATGATACAAAGGATGGACCACTTCCTCAGGGATGACAGGGGTATGTGAAACAAATAACTGAGGGAGTACAGTCCCAGAAGTGTAGACGAAAAAATCCTCTTAAACAACTTGCTCATGAACTTGGACTCTATTTGGAGACTAAATGACCAGATGCAAGAATCTTTGAGACTTACAGTGGGCTAAAGACGTAAAACACAAATCAAGTTTTTAGAAGCTAAGTTTGAACCACATAAAACTCAGGAGGTAGATGGCTAGCTTTCCCAAGTGCTGAAAGGATAGACTTAAGTGCTCGTGCAAGCAGTGAACTGATACCTTCATAACCAGGTGGGATAATGTAGGGTTCATCTTTTTCTTCCCCCAAATTTTATTCAGATATTACCTAGAGGATGAATGGGAGCAGGTTACTCCAAAATAGGTTTTATGATTCTGAGGGCCGCTCTGTATGAGGGTGGTGCAGTGGGGCTTGTCTCCTGCATGAATTAATATGAATTAATGAGTCCAGCTGTATACTTATTCAGTATTTTACATTTCAAGATTTTTTTCTTTTCTGTAGAGTGGGGGGGGTGTATTTCAAGGTACAATCTTTTAGGTACTTCAGGAGCATAATCAATATTTTCAAAAGCAAGCAGCTGCATGTGACTGAAAGGGTCAAAATGCATTGAGTGCTCGTGGGTGTGTGCCCGCACATGCACTTGTATGGTTTGGGGGTAGGTCAAGGGCCATAACAGATGTCAGAAATGAAACCCATACCATTACTGTCTACTCATGAAACAGCTTAACAAAGCAGAGAAGAGCTGCAAAAAGCAAAAGGAATTCAAAACTGTTTAAGAAAGATATATAACAATTTACTCAGGTTTGTGGTGTGAGCAGAGTGTTGACTGATTAACTCCAATCTGCAGTTTATTTCTTAAGGGGAGTGTGACAGAGTCGCATAGTCTGGCAACAAATCTCTGTTCTGTGCTTCGGTGCTTTCACAATGGGGCGTGAAGTGCTGATTAGTAGCATTAGATCTCCATAATGTACTTTGACTTGATTTACACTGAGGAAGTAGTACTTCAATGAGTTTATTTTCCTCTTCATTTCCTGATTCAGAATTACACGTTTCCTTTTCTGTCAGGAGTACTGTACAGCAACAGTTATTTGATAAAACTCTGAAGGAACACAGTATTTCAGCCCACCCACAAGGGTACCAAAGTAACTGATATGCTGCGATTCAGCACCCTGTTTGATGTGAACCTTTGCATACAGTAAAATGATTCCGTTCCTTCACTCCTAGTTACATTCCTTAACAGAATACTTCATTAAAATAACAATCACAGAGTGAACAGTTCAGTTAAAAAGCACAGCCTAACCCATTCAGACAGATCATCAGGCTTGCAGTCAGTGCTCCCCTTCTAGGGTCATTTGTGACATTGAACTAGTCCATTTCTCAAAATGACTTCAGCAGAGTGCTGGCATGCAGCACTGCCCCAATGGTGCCAGAAATGCAGACCATTAATGTTTTAATGTGGCTGTCTGCCTGTATAGATGGCAGTGTCAGTGACTAGACCCTGATATCCATTCAGACTCAAATTCAAGTCTCAGCTCTGCGTTTCCAGTATTACTCAAAGGTCTCCACTCTCTTAAAATACTAATGCTGTTAGAAGTTACAGTATTTATTAGATCATTTATATGGTGGATTATGTTGAATAAACATCTTCATTTGAAATGGCATCATTTTAAATGTGGATACTAAGGTAAATAACTGATTGTTTTAATTCCAGGACAAGACACTGGTGTACCACTTACCTCTACTGCTGCAACCGCAGCACAGTAGTAAGTTCTCTTATTTGTTTCTCAGGTGCAGTGCATTCTGGGTGGAATGGAAATGTCTTTCATGTAACCAAGTGTTTTCTCTGGGATCTCCAGTTTCCACATCCCAAAGATATACTGATAGATGAACTCATGATCCTCTAGGATCCTCTGAATTTCCTCATGTGGTGTATGCACACGTGTGAGTGCATGCACGCATCCTGTAATGCAGTGGCATATTATTCAGGAGTGGTCCTCTGCCTTATACCTACTGTTTGCTGGCAAATGCTCTGTGGCTCCCCCAGACCGTGAAGAGGATTTAACAGGTACCAGTGAAAACAGCCTGTTTTTTAACTGGGTAAGCCCACTGGACACACATTCCTTTTTCAGGGGCAAACCAGGAGCAATGTCCAGTTAAGTGAATTGCTCATCATCACAGAGTTGGCAAATCAAGACTATGGGAATCAAACCCAGGACTGTTACAGATTTTAGGTTTAGCCTGCAAATAATTTTAAGCCTCTGCACCAAACTGCCCAGTTTAACTAAACTTGTACTATTATCTGTGTAGTCAGCCCAGCTGTTTTTCATGTTAAAGAAAATACATTTCTCTGAAAATCTGGCTTGGAGTTATTACTGCAGGTTATCTCCAAGTCATTACTAACTACTACTGCTTACGTGAGTGTGTGTTAGAAGCACAGACAAGTGAAGACAATACTTTGGTTCAGCTTTGTACTACCAATTTTGTTTTCCATTATGACTCCAAACAGTTACTTATTTCCTGTCAGCTCAGCTATATTTCATCTAATGCTAGACTTGCTTGTTTGACCTTTCTAACAGCTACTCTGAAAGGTTGCCCAAAAGAGTGTAACTCCACTGATTAATTGCATTCACTGACCAGTGACCTCTACAGAACCATCAGGACACTGTTTCTGGGCTCTCACTAACCTTGTATTCACAGCTGTAGTTTAGCTGCTTAATCGAATACATCCTTGTCATGCAGTTTATATTTATCTGGTTATTGACCTGTTCTTCTAGTAGCTCTCATACTAGCAGTGTATGGTCTAGCCAAGTAAGTGCATGACATTTCTGTCAGCCGTTGCACACAATATAATTCCACCATGAGCTAATGAAACTTACCTTGGCTACCAGCACAGTAATTGAATAAATCTTTAGTCTCCTGCACTGGGCCACAATGGGACTTATTCAAAGAATAAGGCAGGAGTCAGTCTATCAAGTAACATATTGATAGCTAGTTGCCACTCTTGGTAATATTGTCAATAGGTCTAATATTGACAAGTAGCTTGTTTTTGTATGTCATGTTGAGGTAAACTCCATCCCCCACCCTACACACAAACTATGCTCATAAACTGGCAATTCAATAGTGAATGGGAAATGAAGTAAAGCTCTGCACCATTCTTAGAAATAAATGAAAAGTAACCTCATATTAATACCCTTCTTCTCACGTATGGATGTATGGCCTGCAAGCAACAGCTATATTAGACTTTTACTGGTGCTTTTAAACAGGACAGGTTGTAAATATTATAGCTATTTGCAGAACATACTGTGAGACACACACACACACACACACACACACACACACACACACACACACACACACACACACACACACACACACACACACACACACACACTTTAACATTGTTGCATATCGTGAGAGTAGCTGAAGTGCCCAGATTTGCTTCTCAAGCTACAGTAGCACTGTTGATAGAGCAAACAGCAAAGGTAACCAACTATCTCAGCACTTCACTTTTGCAAGCCTTGTTAAAACAAATGTTTCACAAAGTATGTGGTGCTGGAAAATCTGATACAATTGCTTTCTTCTGTACCATTAACACTATAATTTACCACAAAACTGAAAGTTCTCCTGACTGGTTTGCTGTTTTTATTATTGAATGGCTAAGTCCTTTTACACTTTAGTCACCGACCATAATATCAGTTAGAGTGACCTCAGATTCATTTACATATGAAGCTAACAAAAACTGACTGTTGTTTGCACTCTTCTTTCTAGAATGCATAAATCATTTTATACTAAAATAATTAAAAAAGCAACAATACAATAGCATTCCATAAAATATTGCATTTTAACTAAAAATTGTTAATTTTTCTTTAAACCATCTCTTAAAAATACAGAAACATTACAGATTAAAATAGTTATTTTCTTCTAGTTTGCTTAACTTTAACTTACCATTTATGTCTGGGTTCCTTTATACAGAACTTCTCATTTTTATTCATTTAGAATTCATTATTTCGTTTTTATGGAATGTTAGGAAGGGGGCCTTACTAAAGCCAGCATTATCCAAATAAGGAGGAGGTGGGGATCCCTAGACAATGACAATTAAGAGTCTGCGTTACTATAGTATTCCTTCTTTTCCCAAAGATTAGCTCTCTGCCCTGGTCTTCTGATTTGGTTTGTAATGTAAGGTGCTGAGGAATAACAAGTAAAGCATTTTACTTGCTACACAACACAGAGCCCCCCCCCCCCCACATACACACCAGCAGTGCTACTTGTTCTACAGATATAGCATTTCTTCCTTTCTATGACAGAACTAAAGTTGTCCCTTCTCCCAGCTTTCTAGCTATATGGCCACAATCCATCCCAAGACCTGAATTACTTATGTGGCAGGCAAGATTTTTACAGTCTAGATATAAGGCGGCTACAATGCACTTCAATAGCTGCTCAGCAGACATCACATTTTTTGAGGATGTATTTAATGTTGCAAAAGGTACACATATTGTTTTCATTAATATTTTTGTCATTTCTAGATGTATCCACATTTAAACACACATATGTAAGAAAACTACAGATTGACATTTGGGAATGTTTTCACCAGCCTTCTGTCACTGTGTTTCACTTGATGCATAATTCAACACATACATTTTGTGCCCACAAACATTTCACATTGGTTGGAACAGCAGAATGACTTATGCTAAGTATTACAAATGCCTGACCTATACACAACGAGAACAATGTGCTATTACTTATTCTGCTTCTTGGGGGGGGGGGGGGTTACACATACTATATGGGCCTTCATCTGTTTTCTTTTACAACTTATTCTGAAATTTCAGAATGAAATTAGCCTCCAGTGACCCGTGTAGTATCAAAGGGCCTGTCAGCAGTACACTTGCGAAACACTGCCTACTTATTTATTGTCATCTGCTTCATTGGGCACTGTCAAGTTCTATAAAAATCCAAAAGTCATTAATGTAATGGCACAATTTAAGTACATAACATTTCAAAAACAGATCCTGATG